>NC_084564.2:38160000-38347500 GCF_033978685.3 Nerophis lumbriciformis | reverse complement strand
TGTCGTATTTTAGTTCTTGTCTTGCGCTCCTATTTTGGTGGCTTTTTCTCTTTTTTCTGTATTTTCCTGTAGCAGTTTCATGTCTTCCTTTGAGCGATATTTCCCGCATCTACTTTGTTTTAGCAATCAAGAATATTTCAGTTGTTTTTATCCTTCTTTGTGGGGACATTGTTGATTGTCATGTCACGTTCGGATGTACTTTGTGGACACCGTCTTTCCTCCGCAGTAAGTCTTTGCTGTCGTCCAGCATTCTGTTTTTGTTTACTTTCTACCCAGTTCAGTTTTAGTTTCGTTCTGCATAGCATTCCCTAAGCTTCAATGCCTTCTCTTAGGGTCACTCACCTTTTGTTTATTTTTGGTTTAAGCATTAGACACCTTTTTACCTGCACGCTGCCTCCCGCTGTTTCCGACATCTACAAAGCAATTAGCTACCGGCTGCCACCTACTGATATGGAAGAGTATTACACGGTTATTCTGCTGACACTCAACAACAACACATCATTTGCAGACTATAATTACTGGTTTGCAAAAAAATATTTTTAACCCAAATTGGTGAATTTAGATCAAGGGTCTCAAACTCAATTTACCTTGGGGCCCCTGGATGCAGAAACTGGGTGAGGCTGCGCCGCAAGAAAAGATTTCTTAAAAAAAATCTAACATGCACTTTTTTATGAATTCACCTTCTTTGAATGGCTATCCCGCCCTAGCAACATACTTGCCAACCCTCACGATTTTTCCGGGAGACTCCCGAATTTCAGTGCCCCTCCCGACAATCTCCCAGGGCAACCATTACCCCGAATTTGTCCCAATTTTCACCTGGACAATAATATTAAGGGCGTGCCGTGATAGCACTGCCTTTAAAGTGCTCTACAACCTACAACAGCGTGCCAGCCCAGTCACAACATGTGACTGGGCGGGGGTGTATATTTCAGCCCGGAAGAGTTAGTGCTGCATGGGGTTCTGGGTATTTGTTCTGTTGTGTTTATGTTGTGTTACGGTGCGGATGTTCCCCCGAAATGTGTTTGTCATTCTTGTTTGGTGTGGGTTCACAGTGTGGCGCATATTTGTAACAGTGTTAAAGTTGTTTATACGGCCACCCTCAGTGTGACCTGTATGGTGTTGACCAAGTATGCCTTGCAGTCACTTACATGTGTATACAGAAGCCAAATACAACAAGTCACTGGGATGGCACGCTGTTTGTACTGGTCGTAGAGGGCGCTAAAGGCAGTGCCATCACGGCACGCCCTTAATTTTGTTGTTTGGGTGAAAATCGGAATTCGGGAGTCTCCCGGAAAAATCGGGAGGGTTGGCAAGTATGACCCCGTCAAGCGCCATTCATATAAAACTTGCGGGCCGCACTAACATTAAATTTTCATATTAAGGTGAGGGCCGCAAAATAACGTCTCGCAGGCCGCAATTGGCCCACGGGCCGCGTGTCTGAGACCCCTGATTTAGATAATCCCCCACAGCACACCAGACTGTATCAGTGGTTGAAAAACACTGCATTAGATGACTGAGTTCATAGAAAGTCAAACTTTTTAGGAATTACTCTAATATTTATAGTGATGTTTTGATATCCATCTATCCATTTTCTACTGCTTGTCCACAGGCTCTATTAAGCGGGACGCCAAAGAATCACTTAAAGTACAGTGAATTATTTTAGTTACCGTTCAAACTGATGTTACAGAAATATTAAATATACTTGGTAAATAAAACCTCTACCTTGTTTTTAATAACTACTTAGGCCATACTTGCCAACCCTCCCACATTTTCCGGGAGACTCCCGAAATTCAGCGCCTCTCTCGAAAACCTCCCAGGACAAATTTTCTCCCGAAATTCAGGCGGAGCTGGAAGCCACGCCCCCTCCAGCTCCATGCGGACCTGAGTGACGTCAGTTGCGCAACACCACGTAAATCGTTGGCCAACCAAAAAGTAACCCCAGTACGCTAGAGCCAACATTCACCAGGAGATGGCAACAGACAAACATAGATCACTCTATTACATTATTCCCCTTTTAGAAATGTATAGAAGTTACTCAAAATAAATAAACAACCCAACCAAAAAATGCAGCAGCTCAATTAAAAAACTTTCTTTTTTTTTTTTTAGTACTGAACTCTTAACCTTCATTTGTAAAAAAATAACATGCTTATTATACAAACAGTATTTGTACACCTTTTAACACAGATTTTTATACCGTCTTCAGAGATTCAGTTTTTTTGGTGGTACTCGAAACCTTTCTGGGTACCTGCGAAAGGGTGTTCAGCATGGTTCGAAAAATAGTGACAGAGAATAGAACAAGGATGGACAATTCAACCCTTAACTCAACAATGAGTAGATGAGTTATGTGTGTGTATATGTGTAAATAAATGAACACTGAAATTCAAGTATTTCTTTTATTTATATATATATATATATATATATATATAACATAAATATATATATAGCTAGAATTCACTGAAAGTCAAGTATTTCTTATATATATATATATATATATATATATATATATATGAAATACTTGACTTGGTGAATTCTAGCTGTAAATATACTCCTCCCCTCTTAGCCCCGCCCCCCAACCACGAAACATTATGGTGGTACATGGAGTTGAGTTTTTTCTGAAGTGGGACTTGGTGAAAAAAAGTTAAAGAACCTCTGTCCTAATTTACTATTATTGACAATTAATTAACCTTGTATTTACTTTTTGGTTACATTTCAGCACTGTAGTCTATTCCGTGCTGGAAAATTAAATATCAAGAGTCATTGTGAACCTAAGATTAATGACAAAATAATTAAATGTTATCCCCAATTGTGTTTCGTGTGTATTATGCAGGCTAAGAAAAAAATACATATTTAAATGGAAAAAAAGGAACACAATGGAAATGTTAGTTTAATCTCCGGGCATTAAATACAGCACGCACTCAAAGGTGAAATTAGGACTTTCTGGTTTATTAAGTCCTGAGGTGGAAGTCATTTCATTGTTTTGCTCCTTCACTTGCGTCTCTAACTGCAGTCACACCTCAAACTACAAATTAATTTGGCTAAACATGCAAAAGAAAGGCCATATTTTGTCCTCGTAGTTCTACCCACTCTCCTAATATTCACCCACATTGGAAGTAAACTGGTATGTTTGAATTGAACTCCAGGCAGGCTGCACATTTTGTAAATGATTGGGAACTTTATTCAACGTGACACAATCTAAGCTGTTATCAGGTATGGCTGATCCCTGTATTCGCGTGGGTAAAGTTGAAAGACCACCGCCGAATGGTGAAATAGTACAGGTAAAAAAAGACGCCCATAAAATGTCTAGTTCGGAAACAAGGTCTTCTCCATATTTCTGATCGTCATTTGCAATAAAAGTGACTGTTGTACTTCTAACTATGGGGTGTCAAAAAATGAATGAATGGCGATTCTTACTAGTACAATTTTAATCGATACAAAAAAATTGAAAAATAAATAAATAATTTTTAATCAGTCCTGTCCAGCCAAATAATATTGTTGATGTAGATGCCCATATCTGCTGTACATATTTACTTTGGAAACCCCTCCCCCACAGCTTTGATTCCCATCCACTCTGTTGCAAGTTTTGTTGATTCTATGAAACTATTTATATGTGCTATGGCTAGGGTTGCAAAGTAGAGATGTCTGATAATGGCTTTTTTGCCGATATTTTCGATATTCCGATATTGTCCCAATCTTAATTACCGATTCCGATATCAACCGATACCGATATATACATTCGTGGAATTAACACATTGTTATGCCTAATTTTGTTGCGATGCCCCGCTGGATGCATTAAACAATGTAACAAGGTTTTCCAAAATAAATCAACTCAATTATGGAAAAAAATGCCAACATGGCACTGCCATATTTATTATTGAAGTCACAAAGTGCATTATTTTTTTTAACATGCCTCAAAACAGCAGCTTGGATTTTGGGACATGCTCTCCCTGAGAAAGCATGAGGAGATTGAGGTGGGGGGGTTGTATATTGTAGCGTCCCAGAAGAGTTAGTGCTGCAAGAGATTCTGGGTATTTGTTCTGTTGTGTTTATGTTGTGTTACGGTGCGGATGTTCTCCGGAAATGTGTTTGTCATTCTTGTATGGTGTGGGTTCACAATGTGGCGCATATTTGCAACAGTGTTAAAGTTGTTTATACGGCCACCCTCAGTGTGACCTGTATGGCTGTTGACCAAGTATGCATGCATTCACTTGTGTGTGTGAAAAGCCGTAGATATTATGTGACTGGGCGGGCACGCAAAGGCAGTGCCTTTAAGGTTTATTGGCGCTCTGTACTTCTCCCTACGTCCGTGTACCACTCCGGCGTTTTAAAAAGTCATACATTTTACTTTTTGAAACTGATACCGATAATTTCCGATATTACATTTTAAAGCATTTATCAGCCGATTATATCGGCAGTCCGATATTATCGGACATCCCTATTGCAAATGGGTGGAAAGTTTCCAGTAAATTTCCGGAAACTTTACGGACATTTTGCACGGGAAATTAAACTTGGGAGGTTTGTAAATATTGACCATTTTTTGAGTATTCAAATTTGGACACCGTCCATGGAAATTAATGGGAATATATGGGAATTAATGGGGAATTACAATAATTATATATTATTGGGCACTTGTCTACAAGATGCTGCATCTTTGTGGCATTTATGACGTAGCTCTTTGCACAGTATTTGCAAATGTACACTGATGGTGTACGTGGCATTTATTTATTCTTGTGAAACACTAATGCAATGCCACACACAGATATAAATAGTCAGCTAAACAATTGGAGTGGTCTTTAAAACCATTTTACTGATGGACAAATGAATAGAAATAGGCTAGATGAATAAATGAACAGTCAATCAGCATGCTAAATCAAACTATAAGCTACATTCTTGTATGACAACAGAATGGCTAGCAGAACAGAAGGCAGAGGAAACTACACCTTTTCATTTAGTATTTGCTAGTTGAACTTTACAGATCACAAAAAAGGTAAATTCGGATCGCTAACGTTGTTAGCATGAATGAATGAGATTTAACATAGAGAAAATTAGCATCACGGCTAACGGAGAAATATTTTGGGTTCATTATGAGACTGTGGTGGTACATAAACCTAGCTAGCTAGAGATATTGGCCCCAAAATCATTTAACAAGTACAGGAACTTGAGTGGAAGTCTGCTGGAGTAGTCTACAGTCATACAGTAACAAGCAGTTACACCTCTATTCCTCTTAAATACCATAGATCAAATATATTTACCCCAGTAATATCATCAAAACAACTGACTGGATGAAGTCCTTGGGCTCAAATACTAGTGTGGCCTCAACAGCCCTGCTGTAGTGTGAAGCATGCTGGGAATTATCTGGGCATGTGATGGAGGAATGCACAGTGAAGGGTTGAAATTCTACTGAATTTGCATGAAATCGGGTTGTTTTAGCTAATAATTATGCTGCAAGATCTAGCATTCCCATATATTCCTGTTAATTCCCATGGAAAGTTTACAACTTTGAATATTCCCGGAATTTTGCAACCCTAGCTTTGGCTATGAGTTTTTTTTCCCTTGGCCTCAGTCTGGACCCCCTCCCTGGAGTCCGGGCCTTTGACTGAATATTTTTCAACAAATCCTGTTATGTTGTGACATGTTACTGTATTACGCTGTGCATGGGGAATTACAATAATGCGAGTTTAACTTCCCGTGGAAAATGTCCGTAATGTTTCCGGAAATTTACCGGAAACTTTCCAACCCCTTTGCAATAGGGATGTCCGATAATATCGGACTGCCGATATTATCGGCCGATAAATCCTTTAAAATGTAATATCGGAAATTATCGGTATCGGTTTCACAATGATTGGTATCATGCACTGTCAATTCCATTACTGTCAATTCCTAAATTACTTCACTGTTTTAGTAAATAGTGTTTTATGCCACAAAAAAAACAACAAAACTACAAATTTAAGGGGACATGAATGTTAAATAAAATAAAAATTTAAGTTTTTTTGTTTTTTTTTAAACCAAAAAAAATCTACAAATTTAAAGGGACATGAATGCTAAATAAAATAAAAATTTAAGTTTTTTTTTTTTTTTTTTTAAACCAAAAAAAATCTACAAATTTAAGGGGACATGAATGCTAAATAAAATAAAAATTAAAGTTTTTTAATTTTTTTTAAACCAAAAAAATCTACAAATTTAAGGGGACATGAATGCTAAATAAAATAAAAATTTAAGTTTTTTGGGTTTTTTTTAAACCAAAAAAAATCTACAAATTTAAGGGGACATGAATGCTAAACAAAATAAAAATTTAATTTTTTTTTTTTTTTTTAAACCAAAAAAAATCTACAAATTTAAAGGGACATGAATGCTAAATAAAATAAAAATTTACGTTTTTTTTTTTTTTTTAAACCAAAAAAAATCTACAAATTTAAGGGGACATGAATGCTAAATAAAATAAAAATTAAAGTTTTTTTGTTTTTTTTTAAACCAAAAAAATCTACAAATTTAAGGGTACATGAATGCTAAATAAAATAAAAATTTAAGTTTTTTTTTTTTTTTTTAACCAAAAAAAAATCTACAAACTTAAGGGGACATGAATGCTAAATAAAATAAAAAATTAAGTTTTTTTTTTTTTTTTTTTTTTAAACCAAAAAAAATCTACAAATTTAAGGGCACATGAATGCTAAATAAAATAAAATAAAACGTTTTTTTTTTTTTTTTTTTTAAACCAAAAAAATCTACAAATTTAAGGGGACATGAATGCTAACTCATAAACTGTAATTTCGTCATGCTCTGAAGTTTATTGAAAATAAAGTGTTCTAGTCTTTTCTACATGGAAGTCTCCGCCGTGGTTGTTTGTGCGTCATTTTTCAGATTCGTATAGTATTCTTCTACTTCTTGAGAATTGAGTCAAACTCTAAGTGGTCCTTCATCTGGCAGGCTTATGGGATTAAACCAAAAAAAATAAAAAAAAGATGATTATATTATAATCAAATAAACCATTTTCGAGTGGTATTAAAAACATCTGTCCTCTTCTTTGCGTAGTCCCCCACCCCCTAAAATAAATGATCACTTGGCCAGTAATTTTGTCCGACTGAAAGCCTCTGTCAAACATTATCAAGGTACTGTAAATAGCTTGCCAAAGTCCAATATTGATTTTGGGCTGCGGCAGCTCACCGAGTAAACTTTATTTCATTTAAACATTTGAGGACTAAACTGGCGGTTCTGGTCTATCCTGTGTCACAATAGAAGGAAACGCTAACAAGCAAAAATATTCCACTTTGAAATTCTTCTACATTTTTTTTCAAATTATAAAAAGAGAAAATTAGTACAAAATAAACCAAGTTTTATTTACTATATTAAAAACTAGAGATGTCCGATAATGGCTTTTTTGCCGATATCCGATATTCCGATATTGTCCAACTCTTAATTACCGATTCCGATATCAACCAATACCGATATATACAGTCGTGTTATTAACACATTATCATGCTTAATTTTGTTGTGATGCCTCGCTGGATGCAAAAAATGCCAACATAGCACTGCCATATTTATTATTGAAGTCACAAAGTGCATTATTATTTTTAACATGCCTCAAAACAGCAGCTTGGAATTTGGGACATGCTCTCCCTGAGAGAGCATGAGGAGGTTGAGGTGGGCGGGGTTGGGGGGAGGCGGAGGGTGTATATTGTAGCATCCCGGAAGAGTTAGTGCTGCAAGGGGTTCTGGGTATTTGTTCTGTTGTGTTTATGTTGTGTTACGGTGCGGATGTTCTCCCGAAATGTGTTTGTCATTCTTGTTTGGTGTGGGTTCACAGTGTGGCGCATATTTGTAACAGTGTTAAAGTTGTTTATACGGCCACCCTCAGTGTGACCTGTATGACTGTTGACCAAGTACGCCTTGCATTCACTTGTGTGTGTGAAAAGCCGTAGATATTATGTGATTGGGCCGGCATGCAAAGGCAGTGCCTTTAAGGTTTATTGGCGCTCTGTACTTCTCCCTACGTCCGTGTACACAGCGGCATTTTAAAAAGTCACACATTTTACTTTTTGAAACCGATACCGATAATTTCCGATATTACATTTTAATGCATTTATCGGCCGATAATATCGGGCTGCCGATATTATCGGACATCTCTAATATATATATATATATATATATATATATATATATATATATATATATATATATAAAACTCAAATATATGTTTTTCTGTTAGTGAGAAGTCCCCACAGGCCCTAGTGTCAGCCACTCTGCATAGCGAGCAGCTCGGCGAAAGTGATGGACATTTACTTGAGAGCATCAGGTTAAGGTGGGCGGGGTTGGGAGGGGGGGCAGGGTGTATATTGTAGCGTCCCGGAAGAGTTAGTGCTGCAAGGGGTTCTGGGTATTTGTTCTGCTGTGTTTATGTAATTATCGGACATCTCCATTAAAAACAATCCCAATCAGTTTGATTATGTATCTAACTGTAAATGCATAATTGTAAACAACCACTGTATGGGAATCTTTAAAGAGGAACTGCACTATTTTTCTTAAATGGCCCTAGTGTGTGAATGTGAGTGTGAATGTTGTCTGTCTATCTGTGTTGGCCCTGCGATGAGGTGGCGACTTGTCCAGGATGTACCCCGCCTGCCGCCCGACTGTAGCTGAGATAGGCTCCAGCGCCCCCCGCGACCCCGAAGGGAATAAGTGGTAGAAAATGGATGGATGGATGACAGCGGATGGATTCTTTTTTATATAATGCATTCTAACTCGTGAAAAAACGTAAATAAAAGTTCGCTTAAGTGTCTTCTTATTCTCTATCTTCTTGTTATGAGACATTCATCCTCCGCTGTTGCCATTTCTAATATAAAGTAGTGTAAAGTTCTTACTTATATCTGTCAGTAAACTCGCCATGAAAGCGCTAAAACATACCGGTGTAGTGAGTTAACATTATTCACCCAAGGAACTGTAGTTATTAGAGAGTTCAAGGTCGGACGGTTTTTCACGGCACACATTTCCGGCCTTTTTGTTGTTGCACTAGTGAGCCACGGACGAGGAGATGCTGCTCCGTTATTGATTGAAGTAAAGTCTGAATGTCATTAAAACAGGTCCGGAAAATACGGTACGACTCAGATGGTGTCATGATGCGATTTCAGTGTAAACTCTCGCAAAATGGTGAATAATGATGACACTTATATGTATTATTGATGCTTATTATTCATCGAAATAGACGGATACGAAATAAATAGTTGACAAATTAGGAGCAACAGGCGGAAATAACGTTTTAGGAACTCACGTCAATCAATGTTACACCACCGCTGCCAACACGCTCTTCAGAGCAGACATCGGACCAAAGGTCCCCAAAACTGCGGTAGACATCTCCTTTCATAATCTTTTCCGTAGTTCAGAAAATGTTGACTTTGGTTGCACAGAATCGTTGAAATTGCAACAAATGTGCCAGTACCGAGACAACTAGAATCGAAGCATGTTTACTTCGAGTAACACTGCAAATTCGTAAGACGATGGCAGCCACTCATGGAGCCCAAAGGCTGTTTGTCGCAATGGAAGGATTGGGTCGGGCTGTGGGATCACAGTCTGGGGCAATTTCTGAACTGAATCGCAAGATGGATCACATCATGGAGAAGCTTGTTGAAAGGGAAAAATTGGATATGAGAGCCAACATGGACGAATAGACTAGACAAGCCATTGTAATGTCTGCTCGCGGAAAAATAAAAATCCGAATCTACGATTTGACTCCCTTGAATGGCCTTGACGCTGCAACAACAGGAGCAGGCTGTTCTGCAAACATCCCCCAAGGAACGATGGACGCTTTTGACCTTCCTCCCTCATCAACGACACCTGGAAGTCGAACTTTGCTTGCATTGCATGCAGAACGGCCCCGGGCCTATGGACACAACACCACTACACCCAAAGACAATGAGCATATACAAACCCCGTTTCCATATGAGTTGGGAAATTGTGTTAGATGTAAATATAAACGGAATACAATGATTTGCAAATCGTTTTCAACCCATATTCAGTTGAATATGCTACAAAGACAACATATTTGATGTTCAAACTGACAAACTTTTTTTTTTTTGCAAATAATCATTAACTTTAGAATTTGATGCCAGCAACACGTGACAAAGAAGTTGGGAAAGGTGGCAATAAATACTGATAAAGTTGAGGAATGCTCATCAAACACTTATTTGGAACATCCCACAGGTGTGCAGGCTAATTGGGAACAGGTGGGTGCCATGATTGGGTATAAAAACAGCTTCCCAAAAAATGCTCAGTCTTTCACAAGAAAGGATGGGGCGAGGTACACCCCTTTGTCCACAACTGCGTGAGCAAATAGTCAAACAGTTTAAGAACAACGTTTCTCAAAGTGCAATTGCAAGAAATTTAGGGATTTCAACATCTACGGTCCATAATATCATCAAAAGGTTCAGAGAATCTGGAGAAATCACTCCACGTAAGCGGCATGGCTGGAAACCAACATTGAATGACCGTGACCTTCAATCCCAAAAACCGACATCAATCTCTAAAGGATATCACCACATGGGCTCAGGAACACTTCAGAAAACCACTGTCACTAAATACATTTGGTCGCTACATCTGTAAGTGCAAGTTAAAGCTCTACTACGCAAAGCGAAAGCCATTTATCAACAACACCCAGAAACGCCGCCGGCTTCTCTGGGCTTGAGATCATCTAAGATGGACTGATGCAAAGTGGAAAAGTGTTCTGTGGTCTGACGAGTCCACATTTCAAATTGTTTTTTGTTTTTGTCATCCGGACCAAAGGGGAAGCGAACCATCCAGACTGTTATCAACGCAAAGTTGAAAAGCCAGCATCTGTGCATCTGCATTAGTGCCCAAGGCATGGGTAACTTACACATCTGTGAAGGCACAATTAATATTGAAAGGTACATACAGGTTTTGGAACAACATATGCTGCCATGTAAGCGCTGTCTTTTTCAGCAAGACAATGCCAAGCCACATTCAGCACGTGTTACAACAGCGTGGCTTCGTAAAAAAAGAGTGCGGGTACTTTCCTGGCCCGCCTGCAGTCCAGACCTGTCTCCCATCGAAAATGTGTGGCGCATTATGAAGCGTAAAATACGACAGCGGAGACCCCGGACTGTTGAACGACTGAAGCTCTACATAAAACTCTGTTGCGAGTTGTTGTGATTATATGTAACATGTTTATGTGTGCGATGGCAAATGAGTTTTTTTCCCTTGAACTCAGTCGGGACCCCCTCCCGAGGGTCCAGC
Source organism: Nerophis lumbriciformis (assembly GCF_033978685.3). Taxonomy (NCBI): domain Eukaryota; kingdom Metazoa; phylum Chordata; class Actinopteri; order Syngnathiformes; family Syngnathidae; genus Nerophis; species Nerophis lumbriciformis. Next base: position 38,336,262 of record NC_084564.2, on the reverse strand, counting down.
CTTTGACTGATATTTTTTACACTTCCCCCCCTTTCTCAATATCACCTTTTTCCCACCTTTTTTAAGGAGCGCCATAAGTGGCGGTCCTGTTCTTGTCTCCCTGTAACGTATGTCTGGTCTTAGTGGGACTGTGCCGAAAATGTAATTTCAGTTCTTATATGTCTTGTACATGTTAAAGAATGGACAATAATAAAGCATCCTGCATCTTGCATCCTGCATCCTGAGGATGTGCGACTGCGGTCTGGCTCGAACTTGCTAAGGGAACAGTGAAAACGTGGACTGGATTTTCAGTATAGTAATGCGGGCGTTACTGATGTAATGGATTGGATAATAAGCGCTGACAAAGGGTCTTCAACCCCCCCTAAATAGGCCTAACGATGAAGCAACATTTGGCTAAACAGGAAAATATGGAACTGAAAACCTTCAGCTCCATAGACCATACACGTCTGGAATTGGAGAATGATAGAGATCCAGATACAATTGTTTTCTTCCACATCATGAACCATTGTTTTTATTCACAGATGAACAATATAATATCAATATTAAATCAAACAACAAACTGTCGATTCTTCATTTCAACCGCGGAAGCTTGTATGCAAACTACAACAACATGAAGCATTTTTTGGAACAAACCCTTCACAGTGATCGCTAGCTCAGAAAATGAATCAATGCTAATTGTCAGAACAAACTTTGTGTTGCCATGAGTTCCCGGCGAGAAGACAAAAGCTGTCTTTGAACCTACCAAGAAGAAGGCTTGTAAAACTCCACTGTGTAGGATGGGAAGCAACATGAAGGTGTTCTGTTTCTTTCATGTATTGCAATCAACAGAAAGATATTGTTTTGACCCGAGAACTACAAAGTCCCCTCCAGGGACCTCTTCTTTGAACTGTTTTACGACCTTTTCTTTGAACTGTTGTAATCAAAGGCGATGGCTGTTTACGACCCCCGTCCCTTAGAAACAGCTGTTGCCATGTAATCAGGGAAAGTCCAAATAAAAGAGGAGGCGTACAATCTTTCGCCAGAGCGTGATGGAGTCTCTACAGGCCAGACACGCTCTCCTCAATTGAGCCAAATTAAATTCTGTCTCTGTTTAATTCCTTGCTTTTTGTCTTGTTTAATAGATGTCATCAGTGTTTGAACCTGACACTAATGAAGGAATAGATTTTGATCCGGAAGGATATGAACTAAATTACATCAACAGAACCAACAAGAACGGTGGAGTAGTGTACATGATGAAGAACCTGAACTACTACTTTGTATTGATAATATCTTAGAACCATTGAAATATGTCAAGAAAAAAGCAAAAACAAGTTGATATTTATAGAACACCAAGTCAAGTATTAAAATATTTGATGACAGGATCAAGGCAACTTTTACTGAAATCAGTAAATCACAACAACCAAAAATACTCTCCATCTAAACAAATTTAAACAAACCTACTCAGTCGTATCCTTTATTTCAATCACAACAACCCAAAATACTTTCCATTCATACAATTTCAACAAAATAAAGAAGAAAAAAAACATGGTGTGTGTCTGAAAAGGAGAAGGAAGAAGCAAAAGCTTATGTCTTGCCCCATAACTCAGATATAATAACCAGATTATTTAACAACAAGAGAATACAAGATGACCTAATAATATTTATTATATAATTACAGGATACGTATATATATAATTACATCCATGAATACTCAAAATACAATACAAAAACACAGCTCATCACTTTATCAAATGTAGTTTATATGAATAAAATATACCCATAACATATTTTGTTTCCTCTTGAACCGTAATAAGCAAAATACCATGTTTAGTATTAGTTTTTATATAAAAGTATAAAATCGCATGACCAAAAAGAATCACAGGACACTGTGCCACACTTATTGATACCTTTACCTTGCTCAAAAGGGTTTATTATGTCTTCTTATTAATATACTTTTTCAAATTTTCTTGTAAACACACCATATTTTTGGTATATTAGATGGAATTTTTACCCGAGGTAAAAATTTTACCTAGGAATTTCTATCTAAGTAAAATTCCATCCAATATACCAAAAATATGGTCTGATTACAAGAAAATTTGAAAAAGTGATATATTTACCAATGATTTTTATTATAATGTTACAAAAGGTATGTTCACATTGTACGGCAGAAACTACAGGAAGAGATGACAAAAAGACATTTTAAAGATTATGCACAGAGAAAAGCATTTTTGCTTTTAGGAATAATCTAGAAAAGCTACATTTGGACAATGTGTATGACAAATTATGTAGATGATGCATATGGTATTTTAAAAAAAAAATACTTTCACTTAATAACAAATATTGTCTATGGAAACAACTTAGTAAAAAGCAAAATAACAACTAACTATGGATGACAAAGTGACTGAAAAATGCTTGTAACAATAAAAATAAGATTTATGACACAAGGAACTATAAAGACAGAACATAAGTATAAAACGTACAAGAAAAGGCTAGCCTGAATCTTACAAACCCTGTTTCCATATGAGTTGGGAAATTGTGTAAGATGTAAATATAAATGGAATACAATGATTTGCAAATACATTTCAACCCATATTCAGTTGAATATGCTACAAAGACAACATATTTGATGTTCAAACTGATAAACATTTTTTTTTGTGTGCAAATAATCATTAACTTTAGAATTTGATGCCAGCAACACGTGACAAAGAAGTTGGGAAAGGTGGCAATAAATACTGATAAAGTTGAGGAATGCTCATCAAACACTTATTTGGAACATCCCATAGGTGTGCAGGCAAATTGGGAACAGGTGGGTGCCATGATTGGGTGTAAAAGTAGATTCCATGAAATGCTCAGTCAATCACAAACAAGGATGGGGCGAGGGTCACCACTTTGTCAACAATGCGTGAGCAAATTGTTGAACAGTTTAAGAAAAACCTTTCTCAATCAGCTATTGCAAGGAATTTAGAGATTTCACCATCTACGGTCCGTAATATCATCAAAGGGTTCAGAGAATCTGGAGAAATCACTGCACGTAAGCAGCTAAGCCCGTGACCTTCCATCCCTCAGGCTGTACTGCATCAACAAGCGACATCAGTGTGTAAAGGATATCACCACATGGGATCAGGAACACTTCAGAAACCCACTGTCAGTAACTACAGTTGGTCGCTACATCTGTAAGTGCAAGTTAAAACTCTCCTATGCAAGGCGAAAACCGTTTATCAACAACACCCAGAAACGCTGTCGGCTTCGCTGGGCCTGAGCTCATCTAAGATGGACTGATACAAAGTGGAAAAGTGTTCTGTGGTCTGACAAGACCACATTTCAAATTGTTTTTGGAAACTGTGGTCGTCGTGTCCTCCGGACCAAAGAGGAAAAGAAACATCCGGATTGTTATAAGCGCAAAGTTGAAAAGCCAGCATGTGTGATGATATGGGGGTGTATTAGTGCCCAAGACATGGGTAACTTACACATCTGTGAAGGCGCCATTAATGCTGAAAGGTACATACAGGTTTTGGAGCAACATATGTTGCCATCCAAGCAACGTTACCATGGACGCCCCTGCTTATTTCAGCAAGACAATGCCAAGCCACGTGTTACATCAACGTGGCTTCATAGTAAAAGAGTGCGGGTACTAGACTGGCCTGCCTGTAGTCCAGACCTGTCTCCCATTGAAAATGTGTGGCGCATTATGAAGCCTAAAATACCACAACGGAGACCCCCGGACTGGTGAACAACTTAAGCTGTACATCAAGCAAGAATGGGAAAGAATTCCACCTGAGAAGCTTCAAAAATGTGTCTCCTCAGTTCCCAAACTATTACTGAGTGTTGTTAAAAGGAAAGGCCATGTAACACAGTGGTGAACATGCCCTTTCCCAACTACTTTGGCACGTGTTGCAGCCATGAAATTCTAAGTTAATTATTATTTGCAAAAAAAAATAAAGTTTATGAGTTTGAACATCAAATATCTTGTCTTTGTAGTGCATTCAATTGAATATGGGTTGAAAAGGATTTGCAAATCATTGTATTCCGTTTATATTTACATCTAACACAATTTCCCAACTCATATGGAAACGGGGTTTGTATGTCGATGATGCATATGGTATTTAAAAAAAAAAATACTTTCACTTAATAACAAATATTGTCTATGGAAACAACTTAGTAGAAAGCAAAATAACAACTAACCATGGATGACAAAGTGACTGAAAAATGCTTGTAACAATAAAAATAAGATTTATGACACAAGAAACTATAAAGACAGAACATAAGTATAAAACGTACAAGAAAAAGCTGGCCTGAATCTTACAAATATGTAACAAAAAATATTAGTCAACTATATATCTTGTGGCGTACTCCAGAAATCAATACTGGGATCAAAATTGGTTCAATTTCTATTTAAGTTGCAAAGGACATAAAGTTAGTATTGTTTGAAGACGACCCGACTGTGAAAACACACAGAAGCTCATACAAATAATAACTGAAGAAATGAAAAAGCAGACTGTCCCTGAATCTCAGCAAAACTCAAATGATGCTATTTGGTAACAGTAGAATAGAAAGTCAAACACAAACAAAAATAGACGTAGGAGACATGAAATGGGAAAATATGATAAAAAAAATGAACTGGATATGTCATAACAAATATCAAACAAAAGGTAAGGAAATGTATTCCATGAATAATGGGAAAAGCAAAATCTAATCTGCACCAAAAATGACTTCATATTCTCTACTGCTCGTTAGTGTTACATATCTAAGTTATTGTGTAGAATATAGAGAAACTACAAAAGTACACTTTATTCATTAACTGTGTTACAAAAAAGATCAGTTAGAATAATACACAATTGTGGCTATTATGCACTTTCAAACCTTTTATTTATTGAATCAAAAATATTGAAATTCGAAGATTTGGTACATCTGCAAACACGTACAATTATGCACAAACGATAGCCTGCCACCCAAGAATATACAACAATTCCTCTTAACCGAAGGAGAAATATAACCTTAGGGGACAATTAAATAAAGAACATGTGTATGCACGTCCAACTAGGGCTGGGCGATATATCGATATACTGGATATATCGCGGGTTTGTCTCTGTGCGATATAGAAAATGACTATATGGTGATATTGGAGTATACGTTCTCACGCTGCGGACATTACACTACAGGCTTTTATCACTCTTTCTTGTCTCTCCTTCTCACAGAGACATAAAACAAGCGCACCTTCTTACATACGTCACATACTGTCGCGCGTGCAACGTCATACGCCCTCGCCGAGCAGAGGTAGCAACATGGTTAACATTAGCTGTGATGCTAGCGGAGAGGTGCAAGTGGTAATACGAGAGAGAGAAGGTGCGAATCTGGTAACAAATGAAGGAAGAATTAATTCCCAAGAAAAACAGCAGGGGGTCCATCGTCTGGCGGTGGTTTGGCTTCAAGTGGGAAGATGTCGAACAGACAACCGTAATATGTCAAGTACGCGGCAAAAGCATTGCTACAAAAAGTAGCGTTACTGCTAATTTGTAGCATCATTTGAAAAGTCACCCGCTAGAGAATGAAAAGTGCTTTTAACTCCGCATGTCGACATCTCCGTTCGGTGCCACACCAACAAAATGCAGAGGCAACCATTTCCACATCAACACCGTATGAAAAAAATTGTCAACAACAGAAAGAGATAACGTCCGCAGGAACCTACCACATAGCGAAGGACATACACTATTTGATTTCCTATTATGCAGCTCATTTTTATTTGACACTTATTGAAATATCTTGAGTGACATCATGCACAAAAGTGCACTTTATTTGTTTTAAACTATATATACAAAAAGTGCACTTTAATTTAGTGTTGTTTTGATATGTCATCTTAGTGACATCATGCACAAAAGTGCACTCATACCTTGTTTTAAAATGTCTCTGACAATCTTGCACTGACATGAATGTTTGTGCCACTGCTTAATAACTGTTTAATAAATACACTTTTGCTAAAATGACTTACCGTATTTTTCGGACTATAAGTCGCAGTTTTTTTTCATAGTTTGGCCAGGCTCCATTGCGACTTATATATGTTTTATTTTTTATTTTTTATTATGCATTTTCGGCAGGTGCGACTTATACTCCGGTGCGACTTATACTCCAAAAAATACGGTAGTTGTGATTCCCCTCTCTGCATGAAAGTTTAAAAGTAGCATATATTAATGCAGTATGAAGAAGAATGTTTTAATGTAGACACATAGAATCATCATACTGCTGTGATTATATGCATCAAGTGTTCATTCAAGGCTAAGGCAGAATATCCACATATATATGGTGTATCGTGGCATGGCCTAAAAATATTGAGATATTAATAAAAGGCCCTATCGCCCAGCCCTACGTCCAACATTTAAAACATTTGGCATAGCAGTGTGTGGAATTAAATTAGGGAATTGATTCAGCAAAGAAGTCAAACAATGTACTAATATAATCCATTTTAAGAAACTGGTCCAACTTAAAGTGTTTACAAAGTACAAGGAAGAAGAATTCTGAGCCTTATTGAAAATGAGATAATCTTATTCATCTCATGATACAAATGAAAACTTACCCATTTATTCATGAAAACTTTATTTATTGTTTATTTATGCATTTAATATAGATGATATTACAAATGTTTGCACAGCTATTTTATCTTGACCTTGATTTTCTTAATCATTTATCTATTTATTTATTCCTATTTTTCTTTTTTATCTACTCACTGTTCCAGATTGAGTACAAACAAATGTGTTAGAAATTGGTATTAAACTAAAACAGGTAGGACTAAATAAGCTCTACTTCGTCCTGCTCTTTAGACATGCTGTAATGAGAAACTGGAAATATGCGATGTACCAAAATAACTTAACACCATACAATATCTATAACAAGAAATATGCAGGCACCAATTAAATTGATTTCAATTCATTCATGGGATGTGTTTATTTTGTATACAAGGATTTAAGGTTAGGAGCACCGTCACAGAACCATTTAAGCTTGTAGGTTGAGGTACTAATGTACTTGTTTTCTTCTCATTTGCTGGGAAAAATTACAAATGTATATTGCTGATTCAGGGCTCGAATTTAACCAGGGCCTAACCAGCCTTTTGACTTGCCGTAATGCCCTAAAAAATTGACCAACATCGACGGCAAGAACATGCTGTGACCGCCCTTGAATTTTTACTTGTTAATGGATGAGGGATGTAACGGTAAACGTTATAATTTGCGACAAAATACGGTTGGTAATATAGTCAAATGTTTTAATTACTGAAAACCGTCACTTAATAATGCATTTGAACAACTTGAAGTCAGGCGCATGCGCACTAGCGTCGTTTGGCTTGATAAACATGGCGGACTATCTACACGGACTTTGCCCTCGGAGTAAACGGAGCCAATCCCTTGGTTTAACGTCATTTTCCCCTCGCTTCCCGGCGTGCGTTTAAGAGCGCACTGCTGTGTTTGGATGGAGACAGGTGTGGACAATATTGGAGACACTTGTCCCCACACTAAAAGTATACAGCGAATGAGAAAACCAGTTCATATTGCTTTCATTTCCTCAATACAGCATCCATCAGCTGCTGTGACTGAGAGTTAATGAGGTGAGGAAACATGCAGCAGGTGATGTGTCGTGAACGTTGTCATAACTTGTTTACAAAGTCTTTACTGGGATGTTCACTCGTCCTGTATTTAACTGCAAACAGTATCAGTGTTCAAATAACATCAGTACTAGCTCAAATGTTTTGTCATCTCATCGAATTGAATGCTGGCTGTGAAGATTGCGTATTCGATGTGAGAGGTGTCACTCCTCTTTATTTTTGTTGGCCAAACTTGCACTGAACTACAAGGAGGCGTTGTTGTTGGAGAAGAACAAAGCTTGTTTATTAGACTTCATCTTCATTAGCCAAACTGCTTTGAGTTTGATACTGATATCAAAAAGCAGACGCCATGTTTTGTTCATGTCACAAAGGTGTTACTTCAAAAACCATTCATGTGACGCATCGTTTTGTTAATGTTTTGTTGTGTTTAGTTAATTCCTATACGACATACTTCTGCTCAAACACTTAATGGATTTGTACCGATACAGCATTTACATGTACATATAAACAAACGTAACTTAAAAATGATAAATGGGTTATACTTGTATAGCGCTTTTCTACCTTCAAAGTACTCAAAGCGCTTTGACACATAAATAAATAATTTTAAAAAATACCTCCTTTTATCAAAATGTAAAAATAGAGATAAAGACATCATGTAATGACAAAAAGCTGACAAGTTGATATAAATGTAAAATTAATTAAGTTTTTATATGTATATGTATTTATATCCGGACGGCTTCGAAGCGATTCTGGACCACCATCCGCCGCCTCAGGAAGGGGAAGCAGTGCAATGTCAACACCGTGTATGGTGAGGATGGTGTTCTGCTGACCTCGACTGCGGATGTTGTGGATCGGTGGAGGGAATACTTCGAAGACCTCCTCAATCCTACCAGCACGTCTTCCTATGAGGAAGCAGTGCCTGGGGAATCTGTGGTGGGCTCTCCTATTTCTGGGGCTGAGGTTGCCGAGGTAGTTAAAAAGCTCCTCGGATGAGATCCGCCCGGAGTTCCTTAAGGCTCTGGATGTTGTGGGGCTGTCTTGGTTGACAAGACTCCGCAACATCGCGTGGACTTCGGGGGCGGTACCTCTGGATTGGCAGACCGGGGTGATGGTTCCTCTCTTTAAGAAGGGGAACCGTAGGGTGTGTTCCAACTATCGTGGGATCACACTCCTCAGCCTTCCCGGTAAGGTCTATTCAGGTGTACTGGAGAGGAGGCTACGCCGGATAGTCGAACCTCGGATTCAGGAGGAACAGTGTGGTTTTCGTCCTGGTCGTGGAACTGTGGACCAGCTCTATACTCTCGGCAGGGTCCTTGAGGGTGCATGGGAGTTTGCCCAACCAGTCTACATGTGCTTTGTGGACTTGGAGAAGGCATTCGACCGTGTACCCCGGGAAGTCCTGTGGGGAGTGCTCAGAGAGTATGGGGTAACGGACTGTCTTATTGTGGCGGTTCGCTCCCTGTATGATCAGTGCCAGAGCTTGGTCCGCATTGATGGCAGTAAGTCGGACCCGTTTCCAGTGAGGGTTGGTCTCCGCCAGGGCTGCCCTTTGTTACCGATTCTGTTCATAACCTTTATGGACAGAATTTCTAGGCGCAGTCAGGGCGTTGAGGGTATCTGGTTTGGTGGCTGCAGGATTAGGTCTCTGCTTTTTGCAGATGATGTGGTCCTGATGGCTTCATCTGGCCAAGATCTTCAGCTCTCACTGGATCGGTTCGCAGCCGAGTGTGAAGCGACTGGGATGGGAATCAGCACCACCAAGTCCGAGTCCATGGTTCTCGCCCGGAAAAGGGTGGAGTGCCATCTCCGGGTTGGGGAGGAGATCTTGCCCCAAGTGGAGGAGTTCAAGTACCTCGGAGTCTTGTTCACGAGTGAGGGAAGAGTGGATCGTGAGATTGACAGGCGGATCGGTGCGGCGTCTTCAGTAATGCGGACGCTGTATCGATCCGTTGTGGTGAAGAAGGAGCTGAGCCGGAAGGCAAAGCTTTCGATTTACCGGTCGATCTACGTTCCCATCCTCACCTACGGTCATGAGCTTTGGGTCATGACCGAAAGGACAAGATCACGGGTACAAGCGGCCGAAATGAGTTTCCTCCGCCCGGTGGCGGGGCTCTCCCTTAGAAATAGGGTGAGAAGCTCTGTCATCCGGGGGGAGCTCAAAGTAAAGCCGCTGCTCCTCCACATCGAGAGGAGCCAGATGAGGTGGTTCGGGCATCTGGTCAGGATGCCACCCGAACGCCTCCCTAGGGAGGTGTTTAGGGCACGTCCGACCGGTAGGAGGCCACGGGGAAGACCCAGGACACGTTGGGAAGACTATATATCCCGGTTGGCCTGGGAACGCCTCGGGATCACCCGGGAGGAGCTGGACTAAGTGGCTGAGGAGAGGGAAGTCTGGGCTTCCCTGCTTAGGCTGCTGCCCCCGCGACCCGACCTCGGATAAGCGGAAGAAGATGGATGGATGGATGGATGGATATAAAAAAAAAAAATATATATATATATATATATATATATATATATATATATATATATATATATATATATATCCAACTTGCCTTAGTGCCCTAAAATATGAGCCCTCATTTAAGGCAACATTTGACTTGACCTTAAAAAGTTAAAATTCGAGGCCTGCTGATTGATTATTCGAATAAGTCATGCATGTATTTGAAATTGACTATCTTTTAAGAGAATATTTAATGACTTTATTTACACTGTAGTCTATTACCTTTAAAAATGTAATGGGTGTATTACTCATCTAAGGTTAATGTGCACTCTCTATGAAGGTGGCATCATTTCAGAATAGATTGTTGCTATTGCCATTTTGGATTTTGATCAGAACCTAAACGTAATGGCCCTCATATTGATTTTCAGCTTTTATTCATGGCTGGGTTAAATCTCTCCTGGGTGCAGCTCACCTTTCACCCGATGTCAGGATAAGAGGCATAAATAATAAATTAATGGATTGAATTAGTTTAGATGTGCAGCTCATTAAGGTGCCGTACTTGTTCTAAATACGATCAAATCACATCCTTGCAAATGAACACGCGGGGAAAAAAAATATAAAAGTGCTAAGTTACCATTAAAGTTGTCCGAGGTCATACGGCCTAAACGTTCACACGCTGCGGATAGTGGCGACAGATGCGATCGGGTCACGATCTATGTCGTCTGACCGAGCAAATAAGAGCGGGAATATTCATGGAGGTGTCCTTTGGGAGATTTGGGAGTATCTTCTCGTTTTCACGACCGTCACACGACTCCTGCAGAAGCAAACGTGGGCACGCTGCCTGCACGCCGCACTGGAAGAAAGAAAAAAAAAAGTGCTACCAGATGGCCTCCATATCCTTTTACCCTGTGGTTAGGGGTTAACTGGGTAACGCCCACTCGGAGCTTTTCACTGTGGAAATGCTGCTGTTTGGACACAAAATGCACTTCAGCCAGCAAAATAATCCCCAACACAACAATATAAAAGAAGCTTTTTCTCCCCCGTTGGCTGTCCTGCTTTTACTACTGAAAGCATGCAATCTAGAGGCTCAACTATATTTACCTTTGCTAGGTTTCACAAGAGTCTAGGAAGACATCACATAAAAACTTGAAGGAACAATGTTATATTTAACCTTTTATATATTTCACAATTATATAGTTTGTGTAAAAAAAAAAAACAAGTGGTCTGTTAGTTACATTTTTCAAAACAAAACATAAAAACACCACGTTATATTTATTATATTGCCATTATTTATATTAACATATTTATAGGGATGTCCGATAAGATCGGACTGCCGATATTATCGGCCGATAAATGCTTTAAAATGTAATATCAAAAATTATCGGTATCGGTTTCAAAAAGTAAAATGTATGACTTTTTAAAACGCCGCTGTGTACACGGACGTAGGGAGAAGTACAGAGCGCCAATAAACCTTAAAGGCACTGCCTTTGCGTGCCGGCCCAATCACATAATATCTACGGCTTTTCACACACACAAGTGAATGTAAAGCATACTTGGTCAACAGCCATACAGGTCATACTGAGGGTGGCCGTATAAACAACTTTAACACTGTTACAAATATGCGCCACACTGTGAACCCACACCAAACGAGAATGACAAACACATTTCGGGAGAACATCCGCACCGTAACACAACAGAACAAACACCCAGAACCCCTTGCAGCACTAACTCTTCCGGGACGCTACAATATTTCCCCCCCCCCGCTATCCCCTAACCCGTCTCCGCTCGGGATGGTGTCCTGCTGGCCCCACTATGGACTGGACTCTTACTATTATGTTGGATCCACTATGGACTAGACTCTCACAATATTATGTCAGACCCCCTCGACATTCATTGCATTCGGTCTCCCCTAGAGGGGGGTGGGGGGGGGGGTTACCCACATATGCGGTCCTCTCCAAGGTTTCTCATAGTCATTCACATCGACGTCCCACTGGGGTGAGTTTTTCCTTGCCCTTATGTGGGCTTTGTACCGAGGATGTCATTGTGGCTTGTGCAGCCCTTTGAGACACTTGTGATTTAGGGCTATATAAATAAACATTGATTGATTGATTGACATTGAACCCCCCTCCCACCCCCACCCCGCCCACCTCAACCTCCTCATGCTCTCTCAGGGAGAGCATGTCCCAAATTCCAAGCTGCTGTTTTGAAGGCATGTAAAAAAAAAAAAGCACTTTAAAAAAATTTTTTTTTAATGTTTTTATTAAATCAACATAGAAAAAACACAAGATACACTTTCAACTAGTGCATCAACCCAAAAAAAAACCTCGCTCCCCCATTCACACTCACTCACTGTTTCTTTCTGCTACCAATTTTCTGGTTCCCACAACATAGACAACACGTCTGCAAGGGACACATACTTGTATGTGCTGCTGGTCCACTAACATTTTCATTAATTACTATTTTTTATGTAATTATTTTTATATTGTTTTACTTTCTTTTTTATCCAAGAAAATATTTATCTTTTTTTTTTTTTTTTTTTTTTTTTTTTTTTAAATAAATAAATAAATAAAAGGACCTCATCTTCACCAGACCATGTTGTAAATGAAATTAGATTTGTTTAAAGGTTTTTTTTAAAACCAGGTCCAGTCCAAATAATGTCCAAGTCGGACTCAGCAACACACACCTTCATTCATGTATACTAAAAAAAAAAAATTGGGAACACAACAGATTGCATATAATATTTAAACAAAATGACATTTTCAAAACAAGCATTTATGTACAGTCCAGATTATGTCCAGGTCACTTAAATTAGGGAACACAACCACAGATAGCATATAATCTATAAACATAATTACACTTTCAAAATAAGCCCTTGAGGACTTCCCATCTTTTTTTTTACGTTTTTTGGCATCATTATCATTTTCAACAATGTAACTTTCTAAAGTTAAAAAATACTGGATAAATGTTTTAAAGAAAGTAATACTAAGTTTTTGGCCTTAAAAATAAACCTTTTACCGAGTACTATAATTAAATTGATTAAATCATGATTGTCAATGAACTCTCCTAAAATAACAGAAACCACATCAAGCTTCATAAACAAACCAATCCTTAAACACATTTTTTCAACTTCCACCCAAAACGAAGACACAATATGACAATACCAAAACAAATGTAGGGTGGATTCAGACTCCTGACAACAAAATCGGCAATCATCTGACTCTGTCATATTCCATAATTTTAACATTTTCCCCGTGGGTAAGAAGTTATAAATAATTTTAATTTGAAAATAACGATTTTGGCACATCGATAGTAGTTTTATAGATTAGTTTGAATATGGCATCCCACGGCAACGGGCAGTCAAAAAAGTCCTCCCATTTTCCATATGTGTTGTATGGGGCAGCCTTCAAATATTTCTTTATTAAATAAAAGTTATATATAATGCACTTTGTGACTTCAATAATAAATATGGCAGTGCCATGTTGGCATTTTTTTCCATAACTTGAGTTGATTTATTTTGGAAAACCTTGTTACATTGTTTAATGCATCCAGCGGGGCATCACAACAAAATTAGGCATAATAATGTGTTAATTCCACCACTGTATATATCGGTATCGCTTGATATCGGAATCGTAATTAAGAGTTGGACAATATCGGAATATCGAATATCGGCAAAAAAGCCATTATCGGACATCTCTACATATTTATTACCTTCAGTCTATCTGTGTTGGCCCTGCCATGATATTGAGACTTTTCCAGGGTGTACCGCGCCTTCCTCCCAAATGCAGCTGGGATAGGTTACAGCCACCCCCCGCGACCCCGAGAGGGACAAACGGTAAAAAAATGGATGGATGGATAGTGGTTTAATTTTTCACAATTACCGTATTTTCTGGACCATAAGGCGCACCGGATTATAAGGCGCATTAAAGGAGTCATATTATTTATTTATTTTCTAAATGTAAAAGACTTCCTTGTGGTCTACATAACATGTGATGGTGGTTCTTTGGTCAAAATGTTGCATAGATGATGTTTTACACATCTTCTTCAAGCCGCTTTCTGACAGTCTCTTCAGGATGCGCCGTTTTGTGGGCGGGTCTTATTTACGTGACTCCCCTTCGACAGCGTCTTCTCCCCGTCATCTTTGTTGTAGCGGTGTAGCGTGCAAGGACGGGAGTGGAAGAAGTGTCAAAAGATGGCGCTAACTGTTTTAATGACATTCAGACTTTACTTCAATCAATAACGGAGCAGCATCTCCTCATCCGTGGCTCACTAGTGCAACAACAAAAAGGCCGGAAATGTGTACCGTGAAAAACCGTCCGACCGGAACTCTCTAACAACTAAAGTTCCTTGGGTGAATAATGTAAACTCATTACACCGGTATGTTTTAGTGCTTTCATGGTGAGTTTACTGACAGATATAAGTAAGAACTTTACACTACTTTATATTAGAAATGGCAACAGTGGAGGATGAATGTCACATAACAAGAAGATAGAGAAAAAGAAGAAGCTTATCGACTACGGTGTCGGCACGGACTACAAAGGCGGACGCACGCAATTTTTCAGGACTTATGCAGATCCCAAATACACATCAGCAGGTACAAGAAGGTAAGAAAAGTTGCTTTTGCATAATATTGTGAAACAAAATGCCAGAAAATATGTCTTACCTTATACACACACCATAATAATACTCCGAAGTTGAAGCACAGTACAATCCATCAAGCGGTGTGGCTTCATAGCTTACCAAAGTCCTACTAAAACATTTTGATGGATTTTTGAGCGCCGTGTGTAATGTTCTATATTTTCAATGAAACATATAAAATGTTGGTGTTGTTTACTTGAGTCATATTGCAGTCTACACGTATGTCTTATTTGTGACTGCCATCTACTGGTCACACTTATTCTACCATGTACCAAATAAAATGGCTTGGAGGTCAGTAAGCAAAACCAGAATTAATCCTTACATTAGGCGCACTGTTGAGTTTTGAGGGAAAAAAAGGATTTTAAGTGCGCTTTATAGTCCGGAAAATACGGTAATCTGTAAAAAACCAACAGTAAAACCAAATATTTGGGGTTTATTGAAAAGTGTAATTTTCTATAATTTTGTGAAGAAAATATATCCAGATTTCATTGAAAGTATAACAAAATAAAGCCGGACACACTGTCTAAAACAGTGTTTTTCAACTTTTTCTGAGCCGAGGCACATTTTATTCATTGAAAAAAAATCCCGAGGCACACAGCCAGTAGAAATCATTGAAAAATTAAACTCAGCAGCCGATATTGACAATAAAAAGTCGTTCTCGGAATTGTTGGATATGACTTTAAACCATAACCAAGCATGTATCACTATAGCTCTTGTCTCAAAGTAGGTGTACTGTCACCACCTGTCACATCACACCCTGACTTATTTGGACTTTTTTGCTGTTTTCCTGTGTGTAGTGTTTTAGTTCTTGTCTTGCGCTCCTATTTTGGTGGCTTTTTCTCTTTTTTGGGTATTTTCCTGTAGCAGTTTCATGTCTTCCTTGAACGCTATTCCCCGCACTTGCTTTGTTTTAGCAAACAGGACTATTTCAGTTGTGCGGACGCCATCCTTCTTTGTGGGGACACTGTTGATTGTACTTTATGGACGCCGTCTGCTCTACGCGCTGTAAGTCTTTGCTGTTGTCCAGCAATCTGTCTTTGTTTACTTTGCCGCCAGTTCAGTTTTAGTTTCGTTTTGCATAGCAATCCCTAAGCTTCGATGCCTTTTCTTAGCGGCACTCACCTTTTGTTTAAAACCTCTAAAGGCTTAGTGGCCACATACGTGGACAGCACCTTTTAGCTCTTATTTCCAAAATTGTGTACTCTACTGAATTGGGGTCTTATGGCCGCTTATGTGGACACTTATACTGCCATCTGGTGGTGTCAGAAGAGTATAACATACAATGGAATTTGGAAAAAAAAAAGTGTAAAAATAAGAATTAGCATGTCACTAAACATGAAGTACACGTTTGTTACTTGTGGACTAAGTACATCATATCAAAAGATGATTCTTAGTTGTTATTCTAATTAGGGTCCAATAAGCCCAAATAGCAAAGAGAAATAAAAAAAAAGCATGTAAACAAACAGCTTGGGCCTTAAGAGTTAAGCGTTAGATACCTTTTTACCTGCACTCTGCCTCCCACTGTCGTCTGCATGTTGGGATCACGACAAACATCTACAAAGAAATTAGCTATCTGCTGCCACCTAGTGATATGGAAGAATATTACACGGTTACTCTGCCGAGCTCTAGACAGCACCGACACTCAACAACAACACATCATTTGCGGATTATAATTACTGGTTTGCAAAAAATATGTTTAACCCAATTAGGTGAAATTATAATCTCCCACGGCACACCAGACTGTATCTCACGGCACAGCGGTTGATAAACACTGGTCTAAAAGACATACTGTAATAAACACAGTCGGTGAAATATGAAGTATGTATGTGTACTGTCACCACCTGTCACATCACACCCTGACTTATTTGGACTTTTTTGCTGTTTTCCTGTGTGTAGTGTTTTAGTTCTTGTCTTGCGCTCCTATTTTGGTGGCTTTTTCTCTTTTTTGGGTATTTTCCTGGAGCAGTTTCATGTCTTCCTTGAACGCTATTCCCCGCACTTGCTTTGTTTTAGCAATCAGGACTATTTCAGTTGTGCGGACGCCATCCTTCTTTGTGGGGACACTGTTGATTGTCATGTTCGGATGTACTTTGTGGACGCCGTCTGCTCTACACGCTGTTGTCCAGCAATCTGTCTTTGTTTACTTTGCCGCCAGTTCAGTTTTAGTTTCCTTTTGCATAGCAATCCCTAAGCTTCAATGCCTTTTCTTAGCGGCACTCGCCTTTTGTTTATTTTTGGTTTAAAACCTCTAAAGGCTTGGTGGCCACATACGTGGACAGCACCTTTTAGCTCTTATTTCCAAAATTGTGTACACTACTGAATTGGGGTCTTATGGCCGCTTATGTGGACACTTATACTGCCATCTGGTGGTGTCAGAAGAGTATAACATACAATGGAATTTGGAAAAATAGTGTAAAAATAAGAATTAGCATGTCACTAAACATGAAGTACACGTTTGTTACTTGTGGACTAAGTACATCATATCAAAAGATGATTCTTAGTTTTTGCCGAGCTCTAGACAGCACCGACACTCCACAACAACACATCATTTGCGGATTATATTTACTGGTTTGCAAAAAATATGTTAAACCCAATTAGGTGAAATTATAATCTCCCACGGCACACCAGACTTTATTTCACGGCACAGTTTGAGTTTGAGTTTATTTCGAACATGCAAGCATACAACATGATACATCACAATCTCCAGTTTCTCTTTTCAACATGTTCGAAAAGGAGTAGGAAGAAGCAGAGCTTATTTAATCCTACCCCTTTTCTTTTACATAACAGTTGCTAAAACTTTTGTTCACTTCCTGTTCTCAATTTATTCACAATATACTCCATAAGTAATCACAATAAAAATAAGTAAATAAATAATAATTGGTGAAGTAAGTTTCATTTCATATGTTGAGATAAGTAAGATTATTTTGAGAGTGAAAGAATGAAAGAATGGATGAGTTAAATAAATTCAGAATGTTTATCATGGTTCTTCTTCTTTATACTTTGTAAACACTTTAAGTTTGAAGAGTTTCTTGAAGTGGATCATATTAGTACTTTGTTTGATTTATTTGCTTAATCCATTCCATCATTGAATTCCACATACTGATATACTGAAGGTCTTAAGTGTTGTACGTGCATACAAATGTTTTAAATTACATTTCTCTCTAAGATTATATTTCTCCTCTTTTTTTGAGAAGAATTGTTGTATATTCTTGGCTAGCAGGTTATAGTTTGCTTCGTGTATAATTTTAGCTGTTTGCAAATTCACTATGTCGTAGAATTTCAGTATCTTTGATTCAATAAATAAAGGATTTGTATGTTCTCTATATCCAACATTATGTATTATTATAACTGATCTTTTTTGTAACACCGTTAATGAATGAAGTGTACTTTTGTAGTTATTTCCCCATATTTCTACACAGTAACTCAGATATGGTAACACTAGTGAGCAGTAGAGAATATGAAGTGATTTTTTGTCTGGAACATGTTTTGCTTTATTCATTATTGACGTGTTTCTTGCTACTTTATGTTGAATATTTTTTATATGAGATTTCCAGTTCAATTTATCATCAATCATTATACCTAGAAATTTGGTTTCATTTACTCTTTCAATTTCTATTCCGTCTATTTGTATTTGTGTTTGACTTTCTCTTCTACTGTTACCAAATAGCATTATTTTAGTCTTACTGAGATTCAACGATAGTCTGTTTTTGTCAAACCATCTTTTTAATTTGTTCATTTCTTCTGTTATTATTTGTATTGTCTTCTGTGTGTTCTCTCCTGAACAAAACGCTGTTGTATCATCCGCAAATAATACTAACTTTAAATCTTTTGTAACTTTACAAATGTCGTTTATATAGAGATTGAATAATTTAGGTCCTAGTATTGATCCCTGAGGTACACCACAGGATATATTTAGCGTTGTAGACGTGTGTTCCCCTAGCTTCACATATTGTTTTTTGTTCGTTAGATAACTTCTTATCCAGTTTAAGACTAACCCCCTGATGCGATATCGTTCTAGTTTTTTGATTAAAATATTGTGATTAATTGTGTCAAATGCTTTAGTTAGCTCCATAAAAACTGCTGCCGCACATTTTTTATTATCTATAGCATTGGTATTTTTTTCTGTAATTTCAATTAAAGCCATCGAAGTTGAAACATTAGCTCTATATCCATATTGGTTCTCTTCGAGTATTCTATTTTTATTTATGAAACTCTCTAATCTGTAATTGAACAGTTTTTCAATGATTTTAGAACATTGTGGAAGTAAGGAAACAGGTCTATAGTTTGTAAATTGATGTTTGTCGCCAGTCTTGTAAATTGGTGCAACTTTAGCTATTTTCATTTTGTTTGAAATGATAGGTTACTAATATACATTAATGGTCCTGAGATCTCTTCAATAACCTTTTTTATCGTTTAGTGGTTGATAAACACTGGTCTAAAAGACATACTGTAATAAAAACAGTCGGGGTTTAGAGTGCAGGTAAAAAGGTATCTAATGCTTAAACCAAAAATAAACAAAAGGTGAGTGCCGCTAAGAAAATGCATTGAAGCTTAGGGATGGCTATGCAAAATGAAACTAAAACTGAAATGGCTGCAAAGTAAACAAAAACAGAATGCTGGACGACAGCAAAGACTTACAGCGTGTGGAGCAGACGGCGTCCACAATGTACATCTGTACATGACATGACAATCAACAATGTCCCCACAGAGAAGGATAGCGTCCGCACAACTTAAAAAGATGTCTAATGCTTAAACCAAAAATAAACAAAAGGCAAGTGCCGCTAAGAAAAGGCATTGGAGCTTAGGGATGGCTATACAAAACTAAGCTAAAACTGAACTGGCTGCAAAGTAAACAAAAACAGAATGCTGGACGACAGCAAAGACTTACAGCGTGTGGAGCAGATGGCGTCCACAATGTACATCTGTACATGACATGACAATCAACAATGTCCACACAAAGAAGGATAGCGACCGCACAACTTAGATATTCTTGATTGCTAAAACAAAGCAGGTGTACTCACTTTAGTGAAACACTGTGCAGACGTGATTGTGAATATGTAAAGTCCCAGTCAGTCAATAGGATGCATGGACATGGGATAATTTACCACATGTTCAATACCTCGCTTTGCATTGCAGCCGAGAGCAGCAATGTCAGGACGACCCGAGCACATCAGACCCAATTGTGCCTTAAAGTGAGATAACCGCAAGACGGCGGCGCTTGCAACAGTGCCAGAGACGTCTCTCGGTTAAAATAGCGAGTCAAGTCAAGATCATTGAAAGTGTGGCTAACAAAGCCCTGGTGAGCTTGGCGGCGGTGTATGTGGTGCGGGGGGGGAAATAATCCTCACCTCAAGGTTGCGAGTAGAAAGGCTATGTGCAGCAAATGAAATACTCAAGGAAGACATAAGTCTCATTAAGAGTCATAAAGGACATCCCTAATAAAATCCTCATCCTGACATGCAAGAGCTCTCCAGTGATGGCTGATTAATTGCCAGTGCGAATGAAAGCATGAGAGAGAGCGGGGCGGTTGTGAGGCGGTAATTTATCCTCCGCCGTCCTCTCTTGCCCTCGTCGCCTGGGGGACACGAGGGGGACATGGAGTGGGTGGCTGGTTCAAGGAAAATGAGGCTTACCGTCCTCATATTAAGTGCAAGGGAACATCTCCGAGACGGTGGCTGTTTTGTTTCCGCCACTGCCGAGGTTAGACATTTATTGACATCCCATTTGATTTGTGAGCAGGATTAGGGAGAAAAAGACTTAATCCACTTTTCACATCAATCGGATTTCGAGGAATCTTTCAGGGGAGTCAGCAAAACATGAAACGTGTTCAATCACTCACAAGTACTCTTGAGGTCTAATGGATTTGATCTTCAGGATCTTAGCTTCTTGCAGGTCGGAACAGCAAAACCATATTTATCCGTTTTATCCTATTTTTTTTATTAGATTGTCTTCAAACTTGGCAGACATACAGTATTGACCTACTATCTAAGGCAGTGTTTTTCAACTACTGTGTAGATCATACTTGCCAACCCTCCCGGATTTTCCGGGAGACTCCCGAAATTCAGCGCCTCTCCCGAAAACCTCCCGGGACAAATTATCTCCCGAAAATCTCCCAAAATTCAGGTGGACTCAGGTCCTTTCCCACAATATAAACGGTGTGCCTGCCCAATGACGTTATAACTGCAGAATGATGGAGGGCGAGTTCTTGGTTTCTTATGTGGGTTTATTGTTAGGCAGTTTCATTAACGTCCTCCCAGCGCGGTAACAACACACAACAACAGCAGTCACGTTTTGGTCTGCCGTAAACAGCAATGTTGTGACACTCTTAAACAGGACAATACTGCCATCTGGTGCATTTGATGAAAGCACTTTTGTGCGTGCCACACAGCAATGCATCATCAGAGAGGGTGTTCAGCATGGTTAGAAAAATAGTGACAGAGAATAGAACAAGGATGGACAATTCAACCCTTAACTCAACAATGAGTAGATGAGTGTTATGTGTGTAAATAAATGAACACTGAAATTCAAGTTTTTATATATATATATTTATATATATATATATATATATATATATATATATATATATATATATATATATATATATATATATATATACACACAATAAAAGAAATATATATTTATAGCTAGAATTCACTGAAAGTCAAGTATTTCGTATATATATATATATATATATATATATATATATGAAATACTTGACTTGGTGAATTCTAGCTGTAAATATACTCCTCCCCTCTTAGCCACGCCCCCAACCACGCCCCTCCCCCACCTCCCAAAATCGGAGGTCTCAAGGTTGGCAAGTATGGTGTAGATACAGTCTGGTGTGCCGTCTAATTTCACCTATTTGGGTTAAAAATATTTTTTGCAAACCAGTAATTATAGTCTGTTGTTGTTGAGTGTCGGTGCTGTCTAGAGCTCAGCAGAGTAACCGTGTAATACTCTTCCATATCAGTAGGTGGCAGCAGGTAGCTAATTGCTTTGTAGATGTCGGGAACAGCGGGAGGCAGGGTGCTGGTAAAAAGGTATCTAATGCTTAAACCAAAAATAAACAAAAGGTGAGTGCCGCTAAGAAAAGGCATTGAAGCTTAGGGATGGCTATGCAGAACGTAACTAAAACTGAACTGGCTGCAATGTAAACAATAACAGAATGCTGGACGACAGCAAAGACTTACTGTGGAGCAAAGACAGCGTCCACAATGTACATCCCGTACATGACGTGACAATCAACAATGTCCACACATAGAAGGATAAAAACAACTGAAATATAACAAAGCAGGTGCGGGGAATAGCGTTCAAGGAAGACATGAAACTGCTACAGGAAATTACAACAAAAGAGGAAAAGCCACCAAAATAGGAGTGCAAGACAAGAACTAAAACACTACACACAGGAAAACAGCAAAAAAGTCCAAATAAGTCAGGGTGTGATGTGACAGGTGGTGACAGTACACCTACTTTGAGACAAGAGCTCTAGTGATGCATGCTTGGTTATGGTTTAAAGTCATATCCAACAATTGAGAGAACGACTTTTTATTGTCAATATCGGCTACTGAGTTTCATTTTTTAATGATTTCTGCTGGTGGTGTGCCTCGGGATTTTTTCAATGAAAAAAATGTGCCTTGGCTCAGAAAAGGTTGAAAAACACTGGTCTAAGGTTCACTACGAACAATGCCAGAACTATTTGCAACACATCATATTCAAAACAAGGATCCCTGTTGTTTCAAATCCGACACCAATACCTGATTGTGGATATTGGCCTGTTGTGGTAATATTACCATACACTTTCTGTGAGAAGGAGAGACAAGAAAGAGTGAGAAGAGCCTGGAGTGTAATGCCCGCAGCTAAAAGCAACTGCGTGAGAACGTATACTCCAATATCACCATATAGCAGTGACGTGCAGTCACTAGAGGCAGGTGAGGCCCCGCCTCACCTGCCATCATGGAAAGAAAAAAAATGTAAAAAGAAAAAAAAAATGAAATTGTTATATGTATCCAGTGATTATACTATAAAGTTATTTTCCATTTAACTTCACCAGTTTTAGATTATTTTTATTCAAAATCGCTGAATTTTCACATTTGCCGTTCAAATACTGAGAAGAGACGGTGCGGTGATCAGCAGCCAGTTGAGGCACGTCACTCAGTGCCGCAACATGGATTGCGCAATGACTCGGCTAACTGCTGGCCTGCTGTGCAGTGAGACTGTATTGCTATATGAACTATATTATACATTTCCATAGTTTAGTTAGCTGAGGTATATAATGTACAGTGTATTTTGTCAACAACTGTATGTGTGTAACGTATTTCTTGTGCTTAGCAATCATAAAACGGCTGCAAAAGACGCACTGGCTGAGGCTCGCCTCCTGCACCCCCGCCGTAGAATTGTTATATCAACTAAAGCCCACACTTAAACGTTCCACGTGCAAGATTGAATCTATTTTAAAAAATTATTTCATAAGAAGCCAAAAAGTGCAAAAACAATAATGTTGGTGTTGGAGGAGTTGTGAATGACTGCAGGGACACAACATTAGATACACTTGCAGACTGCAGGTGTACCTAATTCACAACTCCTCCAACACGAACATTATTGTTTTTGCACTTTTTGGCTTCTTACTAAATAACTTTTGTAACCTATTTTCATGGGCTTTCCTCTTTGTGATGTTAAGTTTCTGTTATGCGCTGTTATACAGTATATGCCTTGAGCTCTTATTTTGAAGGGGCTAAGAGCGGAAGTGATGTCACGTTGCGGAGGTTTTTGAAAGAAGGTAAATAAAGTGGTCCTCGTGTAAACTGGAGCCTCCGTGTTTGTTATTTTGTAGTTTCATACAGTATAGGCGACATTTATAAACCCTCGGTTACACTTTTTTAAATAGATTCAATCTTGCACGTGGAAAGTTTAAGTGAGGGCTTTAGTTGCGGCGCATGGACTTAATTTCTAAGTAAAGGTAAGACCATAATAACGTTTTTTTTTATTAAATGTGCTTTTTTGTGTGCTACAGTTTGTATGTGTAAAGTTAAAGTTAAGTTAAAGTACCAATGATTGTCACACACACACTAGGTGTCCTCTGCATTCGACCCATCCCCTTGATCACCCCCTGGGAGGTGAGGGGAGCAGTGGGCAGCAGCGGCGCCGCGCCTGGGAATAATTTTTGGTGATTTAACCCCCAATTCCAACCCTTGATGCTGAGTGCCAAGCAGGGAAGAATGCTGGTATGAGCTTTTAAACATAACCCGTTAACTGCTGCCAATCAAATGGTGAATAAGATACTCTTTAGGGTTCATATGTTTGTAAATCTGACTGTGATGAAGTCAGTGCCTCACCAGCCATCAACCTCACCGCACGTCACTGCCATATAGTCATTTTCTATATCGCACAGACAAATACGCGACATATCGAGTATATTCGATATATCGCCCAGCCCTAGTTCATATGTTAATTTGTTTATTAAAACAATTAATTGTTTTCATTGAACAGCGAGCTGATTATGATAACTGTGTCATATCTTGTTTTCATATACTTTTGTGTCTCATTTGCAAATAATATAGAGTAGACTTTGTAAACAATTCCAAGACATTAGATCAGAGCTGGGCAAAGTCAGCAAAACATGAAACACTTGAGGTCTAATGGATATGATCTTCAGGATCTTGGCTTCTTGCAGGTTGGAGCAGCAAAAACATATTTATCTGTTTTATTCTATTTTTTTTATTAGATTGTCTTCAAACTTGGCAGACATACAGTAAGTGAGTGTATCGACCTACTGTCTAAGGTTCACTACGAACAATGTCAGAACTATTTGCAACACATCATATTCAAAATAAAGACCCATGTTTTTTCAAATCCGACTACAAAACCTTATAGTGGATATTGGCCTGGTATGGTAATATTACGATAACAGAGCTCGTTTTGCTTAAATCTGGGGAACCAGGGGCCATTTTCTTTAGCCCTCAACACATTCAACAGACAAAATGAAAATGCGTCTCAGATTAGAACTTTACACACAAAAAAATTGGAAACGGCCCAAATCCCGCCAGAAGTGGGACCTATCCATCCAGCCATACATCCATCTTCTTCCGCTTATCCGAGGTCGGGTCGCGGGGGAAGCAGCCTAAGCAGGGAAGCCCACACTTCCCTCTCCCCAGCCACTTCGTCCAGCTCTTCCTGTGGGACCCCGAGGCGTTCCCAGGCCAGCCGGGAGACATAGTCTTCCCAACGTGTCCTGGGTCTTCCCCGCGGCCTCCTACCGGTCGGACGTGCCCTAAACACCTCCCTAGGTGGCATCCTGACCAGATGCCCGAACCACCTCATCTGGCTCCTCTCGATGTGGAGGAGCAGCGGCTTTACTTTGAGCTCCCCCCGGATGGCAGAGCTTCTCACCCTATCTCTAAGGGAGAGACCCGCCACCCGGCGGAGGAAACTCATTTCGGCCGCTTGTATCCGTGATCTTGTCCTTTCAGTCATAACCCAGAGCTCATGACCATAGGTGAGGATGGGAACGTAGATCGACCGGTAAATTGAGAGCTTTGCCTTCCGGCTCAGCTCCTTCTTCACCACAACGGATCGATACAGCGTCCGCATTACTGAAGACGCCGCACCGATCCGCCTGTCGTTCTCACAATCCACTCTTCCCTCACTCGTGAACAAGACTCCGAGGAACTTGAACTCCTCCACTTGGGGCAAGATCTCCTCCCCAACCCGGAGATGGCACTCCACCCTTTTCCGGGCGAGAACCATGGACTCGGACTTGGAGGTGCTGATTCTCATCCCAGTCGCTTCACACTCGGCTGCGAACCGATCCAGTGAGAGCTGAAGATCCTGGCCAGATGAAGCCATCAGGAACACATCATCTGCAAAAAGCAGAGACCTAATCCTGCAGCCACCAAACCACCACCAGAAGTGGGACCGAAACAAACTAAATGGCTGACGATCTGTATAGGGTGCATCATATCATGATGAACAAGTGTACACACTTCTTGGAAGAAATGCTAGCATAAGCCTTTCAAAAATGTTTCAGTTGTATCTTGAGGGGTTTGGATTAGATATTACACTAATTTGCCTTGGTGCCTATTAGTGTTGTCCCGATACCAATATTTTGGTACCGGTACCAAAATGTATATCGATACTTTGACACTTTTCTAAATAAAAAGGGAACACAAAAAATGGCATTATTGGCTTTATTTTAACAAAAAATCTTAGGGTACATTAAACATATGTTTATTATTGCAAGTTTGTCCTTAAATAAAATAGTGAACATACTAGACAACTTGTCTTTTAGTAGTAAGTAAAAAAACAAAGGCTCCTAATTAGTCTGCTGACGTATATTGTGTAATTTTCCATTCTATTATTTTGTCAACATTATAAAAAGACAAGCTGTAAAAAACCCTCTCTGAGCTGCCACCTTATCGTGTTAGAGGAGTTTGCGTGTCTCAATGATCCTGGGAGCTATGTTGTCCGGGGGCTTCCATGCCCCCTGGTAGGGTCTCCGAGGAAAACAGGTCCTTGGTGAGGGACCAGACAAAGAGCAGCTCGAAGATTTCTATGGAAATGCAAAAACCGAGACATTGATTTCCCTCGCCCGGACGCCGGTCACCGGGGCCTCCCTCTGGAACCAGGCCTGGAGTTGGGGCACAATGGCGAGCGCCTGGTGGCCGGGCCTGTCTCCATGGGGCCCGGCCGGGCACAGCCCGAAGAGGCAACGTGGGTTCCCCCTCCAATGGGCTCACCACACTTGGGAGGGGCCATAGAGGTCGGGTGCAGTGTGAGCTGGGCGGAAGACGAAGACAGGGCACTTGGCGGTCCGATCCTCGGCTACATAAGATAGCTCTTGGGACGTGGAATGTTACCTCGCTGGGGGTGAAGGAGCCTGAGCTAGTGCGCAAGGTGGAGAAGTTCCGGCTGGATATAGTCAGACTCACTTCGACGCACAGTAAGGGCTCTGGAACCAGTTCTCTCGAGAGGGGCTGGACTCTCTTCCACACTGGCGTTGCACGCAATGAGAGGCAATGGGCTGGGGTAACAATTCTTGTTGCCCCCCAGCTCAGAGCCTGCACGTTGTAGTTCAACCCAGTGGACGAGAGGGTAGACATTGAGTCCGAGTGGACCATGTTCCGTACCTCTGTTGTCGAGGTGGCCGATTGGAGCTGTGGCCGCAAGGTGGTTGGTGCCTGTCGTGGCGGTAATCCTAGAACCCGTTGGTGGACACCAGCGGTGAGGGATGCCGTCAAGCTGAAGAAGGAGTCCTATCGGGCTCTTTTGGCTCATAGGACTCTGGAGGCAGCGGACAGGTACCGACAGGCCAAGCGGTGTGCGGCTTCAGCGGTCGCGGAGGCAAAAACTCAAGACATGGGAGGAGTTCGGGGAAGCCATGGAAAACGACTTCCTGACGGCTTCGAAGGGATTCTGGACCACCATACGCCGCCTCAGGATATTAGTGTGACAAGCAGATGGCAGTCACACATAGGAGATACATGTAGTCTGCAATATGATTAAAGTAAATAAACATTTTATCTGTTCCATTGAAAATATAGAACATTACACACGGCGCTCAAAAATCTATCAAAATGTTTTAGTATGACTTTGGTAAACTATGAAGACGCACCGCTTGATGGATTGTACTGTGCTTCAACATATGAGTATTATTATGGTGTGTGTATAAGGTAAGACAATATCTGGCGTTTTGTTTTGCAATATTATGCAAAAGACCAGGTACCTTCTGGTACCTGCTGATCTGTATTTGGGATCTGCATAAGTCCTGAACATTTGCGTGAGTCCCCCTTTGTACTTCTTTTTCTTCTTGTTATGGGACATTAATCCGTTGCTGTTGCCATTTCTAATATAAAGTAAAGTTCTTACTTATATCTGTCAGTAAACTCGCCATGAAAGCACTAAAACATACCGGTGTAGTGAGTTTACATTATTCACCCAAGGAACTTTAGTTATTAGAGAGTTCCGGTCGGACGGTTTTTGACGGGACACATTTCCACGAGTGAGCCACGGATGAGGAGATGCTGCACCGTTATTGATTGAAGTAAAGTCTGAATGTCATTAAAACAGTTAGCGCCATCTTTTGACACTTCTTCCACTCCCGTCCTTGCACGCTACACCGCTACAACAAAGATGACGGGGAGAAGACGCTGTCGAAGGTGAGCCACAGAAATAAGACCAGCCCACAAAACGGCGCATCCTGAAGTGACTGTCAGAAGGTGACTTGAAGATGATGTGTAAAACATCATATATGCAACATTTTGACCAAAGAACCACCACCACATGTTATGTAGACCAGTGTTTTTCAACCACCGTGCCATCTGGTGTGCCGTGGGAGATGATCTAATTTTACCTATTTGGGTTAAAAATATTTTTTGCAAACCAGTAATTATAGTCTGCAAATGATGTGTTGTTGTTGAGTGTCGGTGCTGTCTAGAGCTCTGCAGAGTAACCGTGTAATACTCTTCCATATCAGTAGGTGGCGGCAGGTAGCTAATTGCTTTGTAGATGTGGGAAACAGCGGGAGGCAGGGTGCAGGTAAAAAGGTGTCTAATGCTTAAACCAAAAATAAACAAAAAGGTGAGTGAGCTTAGGGCAGGCTATGCAGAACGAAACTAAAACTGAACTGGCTGCAAAGTAAACAAAAACAGAATGCTGGACGACAGCAAAGACTTACTGTGGAGCAAAGATGGCGTCCTCAAAGTACATCCGAACATGACATGACAATCAACAATGTCCCCACAAAGAAGGATAAAAACAACTGAAATATTCTTGATTGCTAAAACAAAGTAGATGTGGGAAATATCGCTCAAACGAAGACATGAAACTGCTACAGGAAAACACCAAAAAAAGAGAAAAAGCCACCAAAATAGGAACGCAAGACAAGAACTAAAACACTACACACAGGAAAACAGCAAAAAAGTCCAAATAAGTCAGGGTGTGATGTGACAGGTGGTGACAGTACACCTACTTTGAGACAAGAGCTATAGTGATGCATGCTTGGTTATGCTTTAAAGTCATATCCAACAATTGCGACAACGACTTTTTACTATCAACTGAGTTTAGTTTTTTAATGATTTCTGCTGGTGGTGTGCCTCCGCATTTCTTCAACGCAAAAAATGTGCCTTGGCTCAAAAAAGGTGGAAAAACACTGATGTAGACCACAAGGAAGTCTTTCACATTTAGAAAAAAAATCCTCATATGACCCCTTTAATACACCTTAATCCGGTGCGCCTTTTGTATGAAAATAGACCTGACTAAACCCGAACATCGGCAGTGCGCCTTATAATCTGGTGCGCCCTATGGTCCGGAGAATCCGGTAATATAAGTCAAGCATACTGAGAACAGTTTGAATAGTTTGGTGCTGATCCAAACTACAACTGCCTTGGAGGTCTGTTCTTTGTACCTTTGCATTTGTCCAATACATTTTTTTTTTTTTTTTTTTTTTGAGTCCTGTCCAGCTTCTCAGGCAAATCATATAGTTGATGTAGATGCCCATGTCGGCTGTTCAGATTTACTTTACAAAAGAGGAGTGTAGGATACTTCTCTTGTTGCCTTATTTGTATTTGACTTTATTAAATGTATTTATATTATCATTTAGTGCAGCCGGGCCGGAGCAGGAGGGGATAGAAAGAGAAAAAAAAGAAGACAGAGGGGGAAATTGTGGGGACAAGAGGGGGATTAGACAGAGAGACAAAAACAACAACAGCAAACAACAACAACAGCAATAGAGCAACATCAGCAAATATGACATGTACAAATATGATGGTAAAAGTAATAGCAAATAAGCAGTTAGCGAAAAATAAAAAATAATACAGAAATGACAATGAGCATTATTACACTACAAATGGATCAATACAAATACCAATAGAAATAGCGCTATTGATAATGAACAATACCAATAATTTACCTTTATTATCAACAATACAGTTGTTTAAATGCAACAATACATATACGTAATGATAACTTGAGATACGAAAGAATGCAGAAAAATGGAGGGGGAGAAAGAGAAGCAACCTACATTAACCTTGTAGATTGTTATAGTCACAATAGGTTAAGCTTTGTCAGTGTGCCATGTGTTACACCCAGTTTACCCTAGGGCAACAACGTTAATATATGTTTGATGAAACGTGATTATGTGCATGAGTGTAAGTATGCATATGTACTTGTATATGTACAGAATGTGTATATGTGTTTGTACAGTGAATGTATATGTACAGTATGTGTATGTGTATGTTTGTATATTGAATGTGCGTGTGGATGTACGAACATTAGGTAGGTAAATATGTACTGTATTTGTGTATGCATGTGGGAGCGTAGGTACCTATGTACGTATGTGAGCATATGTGAATTTGCATGTACAATACATTCGACTACCAGAGTGCGTGGGAGCCAGAGCACGGCCCCATCACCCCCGAGAGCCCAACCCACAAACAGGAGGCGTGGTGCCCAGGGAACCAGGGACCACCGCCCCCACGCAGCCAAGCCGGCCAGCGACAGGAACCCCAGAGCCCGACCCACCGTACCGCCCACAAGGGCCAGCAGCAGGCCGCAGACAGACGCACCCGGCAGAGGACAGGGCACGAGAAAAGCAGGGGACAGCCAGACCCCAAGCCAGCGAGAGACCACACCCCACACGGGCAGAAAGGCGAGACGCCCCGCCCGAGGGACCCAGAGACTCCCCGCAACCGGACGGGAAGACCGCCCCCGCCCCACCGGCAACCGGGCCCCCACGAGCCCACCCCCCACCCCCGGAGAGCGCGGCGAGGCCAGCCCCCGGCCACCCCACCCAAACCGGCCGCCGCAGGACCACCCAGGCACAGGGCCACGGGAACCACCCACCCCACCCGCAGGGACCCCAACGATGGAGATGGAACAACCAGCAACCGCCCCGCCGAGCCCCCCCCCTGAGGAAGGGGAAAATTAAAAAATAATATTAATAAAATATATTAAAAAATAAATAAATTAATTAATTAATTAATTTAAAAAAAAGAATTAAAAGAAGATCACAGACCGTACCGCCCACAAGGGCCAGCAGCAGGCCGCAGACAGACGCACCCGGCAGAGGACAGGGCACGAGAAAAGCAGGGGACAGCCAGACCCCAAGCCAGCGAGAGACCACACCCCACACGGGCAGAAAGGCGAGACGCCCCGCCCGAGGGACCCAGAGACTCCCCGCAACCGGACGGGAAGACCGCCCCCGCCCCACCGGCAACCGGGCCCCCACGAGCCCACCCCCCACCCCCGGAGAGCGCGGCGAGGCCAGCCCCCGGCCACCCCACCCAAACCGGCCGCCGCAGGACCACCCAGGCACAGGGCCACGGGAACCACCCACCCCACCCGCAGGGACCCCAACGATGGAGATGGAACAACCAGCAACCGCCCCGCCGAGCCCCCCCCCTGAGGAAGGGGAAAAATTAAAAAATAATATTAATAAAATATATTAAAAAATAAATAAATAAATTAATTAATTAATTTAAAAAAAAGAATTAAAAGAAGATCACAGACATGCTGACAAACAAGGTCACTACCCCAGCAACTGGCCGACTCGCAGCACCTCGGAATACCTTGCAGCACCAAGCTACCACAATAGACGCAGGGACTAGGCCCAACAGGCCCCGACCAAGACGGGCACCCGGAAGGGATGCATGTTCTTTGTACCTTTGCATTTGTCCAATACAATGACACCTAGTTTATGGACAGTAGTGAAAGTAGTAATGTAAAAAAAAAAAAAACTGGTTCATTGTTTGTGAAGAAATATGGCGGCCCGCAAAAGTGACCCAAATTATATTCCTGGCAGTCATAGATCAAGTTATGAGCTCCGTTCTGACAGTTTGCTCTGCGATCCGTCAATAATATCACATCATCTCAGTCAGGATGTATAT
Source organism: Nerophis lumbriciformis (assembly GCF_033978685.3). Classification (NCBI taxonomy): domain Eukaryota; kingdom Metazoa; phylum Chordata; class Actinopteri; order Syngnathiformes; family Syngnathidae; genus Nerophis; species Nerophis lumbriciformis. The sequence continues at coordinate 38,304,743 of NC_084564.2, read as the reverse complement.
TTCATCATTTCATTATCTCTTTCTGTCACAATGCTGTTTGTGATTAATAGTCAGACGTTTCCAAAGCCAGGAGGGCAAAGTTGTCAAACATGAGCGTAATGAGTGTGTAATTGTCTCAATAAAACGCGGTGACGCTTTGCCGTCGATCATGTCGGAATCAGATTAAAGAGCTTTCAACGGGGCCCAGAAAAGCCTTAAGAGTAGGGGATGATGTATGGCGGCGGCTGGAGCCCCCGCTTATAAGATAGACATGGGGGTCCAAGGACAATCCGGGCTGAGATAATGCCCAGATGAGGCCGCACGCACACACACACACACACACACACACACACACACACACACACACACACACACACACACACACACACACACACACACACACACACACACAAACTCTTGTATTTGTTACCTTCTTGAGACCTCCGAAAAATGCCTACCTCTAGTTTTAAAATAAAAGTCGTAATTTTACTCAATGCAAGTCAAAATTTTACAAGAACAACTGAACATTTTGTGCAATGTTATGATAAAAGTTGGAATTTTACTCAGTCGCAATTTTACAAACCCCATTTCCATATGAGTTGGGAAATTGTGTTAGATGTAAATATAAACGGAATACAATGATTTGAAAATCATTTTATATATAATATGCTACAAAGACAACATATTTGATGTTCAAACTGATAAACATTATTTTTTTTGCAAATAATTATTAACTTTAGAATTTGATGCCAGCAACACGTGACAAAGAAGTTGGGAAAGGTGGCAATAAATACTGATAAAGTTGAGGAATGCTCATCAAACACTTATTTGGAACATCCCACAGGTGAACAGGCAAATTGGGAACAGGTGGGTGCCATGATTGGCTATAAAAGTAGATTCCATGAAATGCTCAGTCATTCACAAACAAGGATGGGGGGAGGGTCACCACTTTGTCAACAAATGCGTGAGCAAATTGTTGAACAGTTTAAGAAAAACCTTTCTCAACCAGCTATTGCAAGGAATTTAGGGATTTCACCATCTACGGTCCGTAATATCATCAAAGGGTTCAGGGAACTGGAGAAATCACTGCACGTAAGCAGCTAAGCCCGTGACCTTCGATCCCTCAGGCTGTACTGCATCAATAAGTGTGTAAAGGATATCACCACATAGGCTCAGGAACACTTCAGAAAACCACTGTCAGTAACTACAGTTGGTCGCTACATCTGTAAGTGCAAGTTAAAACTCTCCTATTCAAGGCGAAAACCATTTATCAACAACACCCAGAAACACCGTCGGCTTCGCTGGGCCTGAGCTCATCGAAGATGGACTGATACAAAGTGGAAAAGTGTTCTGTGGTCTGACGAGTCCACATTTCAAATTGTTTTTGGAAACTGTGGACGTTGTGTCCTCCGGACCAAAGAGGAAAAGAACCATCCGGATTGTTATAGGCGCAAAGAAAAGCCAGCATGTGTGATGGTATGGGGGTGTATTAGTGCCCAAGACATGGGTAACTTACACATCTGTGAAGGCGCCATTAATTCTGAAAGGTACATACAGGTTTTGGAGCAACATATGTTGCCATCCAAGCAACGTTACCATGGACGCCCCTGCTTATTTCAGCAAGACAATGCCAAGCCACGTGTTACATCAACGTGGCTTCATAGTAAAAGAGTGCGGGTACTAGACTGGCCTGCCTGTAGTCCAGACCTGTCTCCCATTGAAAATGTGTGGCGCATTATGAAGCCTAAAATAGCACAACGGAGACCCCCGGACTGTTGAACAACTTAAGCTGTACATCAAGCAAGAATGGGAAAGAATTCCACCTGAGAAGCTTATAAAATGTGTCTCCTCAGTTCCCAAACGTTTACTGAGTGTTGTTAAAAGGAAAGGCCATGTAACACAGTGGTGAACATGCCCTTTCCCAACTACTTTGGCACGTGTTGCAGCCATGAAATTCTAAGTTAATTATTATTTGCAAAAAAAAAATAAAGTTTATGAGTTTGAACATCAAATATGTTGTCTTTGTAGTGCATTCAACTGAATATGGGTTGAAAAGGACACAATTTCCCAACTTATATGGAAACGGGGTTTGTACAAAAAAAGCTTATAATGTTGGCAATTTTATGAAAAGAGTCGTAATTTTACTTGAGTATTATTTATTTATTTATTTTTATTGCGATTACTTATGGAGTATATTGTGAATAAATTGAGAACAGGAAGTGAACAAAAGTTTTAGCAACTGTTATGTAAAGGAAAAGGGGTAGGATTAAATAAGCGCTGCTTCTTCCTACTCCTTTTCCAACATTTTGAATAGAGGAACTGGAAATTGTGATGTATCATGTTGTATGCATGCATGTTCGAAGTAAACTCAAACTCAAAAGTCACAATTTTACAAGAAAGAAAACCGTAAAATGTTGGCAATATTATAATTATAATCGGAATTTCACTTGGCAAAATTATGATAAATGTCATAATTTTACTCAAAAAATATCACTGTTTTATAAGAACAACAAAATACTTGGCAATATTGTGATAAAAGTCAGGATTTGATATGACAAATGTCACCATTTTGCATTAAAAAGTAATAATTTTAAGAGAAAATATTGCAATATTACAGAAACAGAAATAATATGAGCATCTGTTCCTAATTTTATAAGAAAAAAGTCGACACATTGTGAGAAAAAGACTGCTTTTAGATAATTTTTATATATTTTTTCTTTTTTTGTTTGTAATTGGTTTTTAATCTTCATTATTTACTTCGAGTTATTATAGTATGTCTCCATACACATATTTATTTTATAAATTTTGGCCAAAGGGGGCGCATTTCAATTTCTTACACACACTTGTTATTTCATATGTTGACCAGAGGGGGAGCACTTTTAAAAACGACAGAGCCAATTTGAAAAATCCCTCCTTTTTGGGACCACCCTCATTTTGATAGATGGGTGCAAATGAGACATTCTCTATTAGATGCAATGTTATTGGGACCATGATTTATGTCATCACTTGTTCACACCTCCTCATATGGAAGATACTTTTCTTTGTTGATGTCTCAAGAAGGGTTGCAATACAAGAACACACACACACACACACACACACACACACACACACACACACACACACACACACACACACACACACACACACACACACACACCTGTCTGCTAAGAGTAATAAGTAGCTAATGCACATACATGGTTGCAAAGGAATAAAGAGAAGGTGTGCGTGTGTTTTCAATATATGTCACACGTGTGGGGCAATGTTCAGCTCTTCCATTCATTTGCAATGTCGCCATCGCACAAATTCACGCAAATTCTACCATAATGGGCGGCCTCACAACTTTGGCCAACTTCCCCGCTCATTTTGGCCAAACTAAATTTTCTCTGAGCGCCGCTTAAACGCGCAAGTCAACTGTCTAAATCAGACCTGGGCAAATTAATGGCCGCATGTAGCCCTTTAAGCTTTTCAATTCGGCCCGCCGGACATTCCCCCAAATTGTTTTTAGATCTTTAAGATGGAAACTGTAGCTGCCATTATGATGTGCAGTGATGTTTTCTAATGACTGTAAGTCTTCAACTATACAAACTATTTGATGTCCGATAATGGCTTTTTTGCCGATATCCGATATTCCGATATTGTCCAACTCTTAATTACACATTCCGATATCAACCGATACCGATATATACAGTGGTGGAATTAACACATTGTTATGCCTAATTTTGTTGTGATGCCCCGCTGGATGCATTAAACAATGTAACAAGGTTTTCCAAAATAAATCAACTCAAGTTATGGAAAAAAATGCCAACATGGCACTGCCATATTTATTATTGAAGTCACAAAGTGCATTATTATTTTTAACATGCCTCAAAACAGCAGCTTGGAATTTGGGACATGCTCTCCCCGAGAGAGCATGAGGAGGTTGAGGTGGGCGGGGTGTAGCGGGTAGGGATGATACTCGAAACCGGTTTTCCCGGTTGTTCGATAAGAAAAGAACCGAGTCCTCGGACTCAAATCCCTTTTTAAGAACCAGTACCCGTTATGGTGACCACTATAGTAAAGAAAAAGAGTTGGTTCTTTATTCGAATCCCTGGGTTTTTGTGTTACTGTATGGATTTGTTTTTCTGAAAAATCCCACTTAATATACTTTGGGTAACAACAGTCAATATTTATTTTATTTTATTTTTTTAGGGGGGTAACAGTCAATATTTATTTACTTATTAGATTTTATTTACTTCATATAAAATAAAAGTGAGCTTTTGTTGAACTAAATATTGTGTGTTTTTTTCCATATAGAACAACCTATCCGGACTCGATAAGATAATCAATAAGGAATCGGTTCGATAAGAGGATTCGATAATAGGCTCAAACTCGATAGTTACTTATCAAACATCATCCCTGGTAGCAGGAGGTGTATATTGTAGCGTCCCGGAAGAGTTAGTGCTGCAAGGGGTTCTGGGTATTTGTTCTGTTGTGTTACGGTGCAGATGTTCTCCCGAAATGTGTTTGTCATTCTTGTTTGGTGTGGGTTCACAGTGTGGCGCATATTTGTAACAGTGTTAAGGTTGTTTATACGGCCACCCTCAGTGTGACCTGTATGGCTGTTGACCAAGTATGCTTGCATTCACTTGTGTGTGTGAAAAGCCGTAGATATTATGTGATTGGGCTGGCACGCAAAGGCAGTGCCTTTAAGGCACGCCCCCCAATATTGTTGCATACCTGCCAACTTTTGAAATCAGAAAAACCTAGTAGCCAGGGTCCAGGGGCCGCAGGCGTCGGCCTGGTGGGGGGGTTCAGGCCGACGCAAAATGATTATTAGCATTCAGACAGGTTAAAATGTTGCTAAAATCATCACTTTTCTATCAGTCACAGTGACTTTTCAAAACAAAAATATTACAGCAAAAATCATATGGGTTGATTGACATGTTTATTCTGTAAGCTAACTTCAATAGTTTGAAATTATTTTGACAGTTAATGCCAGTTATCCTGTCAACCTTTCACAAGACTTCAATGTGTTGACATCGGCGATACTTTTTGAGGATTCTGTTCCAAGACACTGAATAATGTTTGATGTTTTGGTTCGACCACATCCATATTTTTTGGCGATTTTCGAGTCGGGAAACATTTTCCGAAATAACTGTCCCATGTGATCAGTGCGATTGGAAGTCCATGCTCAATTATTGCCTCCGTAAATAAAACTTCGGCATTTATCACATCCAAAGAATCTGTTTGGGCGACGAAAAACGTTGAAAGTTTTCCACTTGTATCGCTAGCAACGGCATTAGACTTGTGTTTTTTTGTCCCAACGTGGTCTTTTACATCGCTAATTCCTCCGTGTCCGATCGAAAAATCTTGTCTGCACAAGGTGCAATTCGCGTAGTTTTCACCCTTTTTGGAACGGATAATTATTCCCGGATAGGCTTTTGAATATTCTTCACGGAATGACTGCAGTTTTCTTTTCGGTTTAAGACTCGTTTGCGATTTTTCTCCGGCTGATTCCATGATCGTTCGCTCGTTTGGAAACAATGGCAACAGGTGCCTCGTGCTTGGCAGCGGTGCTATAAATAGCCTCGCGCATGGCATTCGGAATGGCTCGATAGGAAGTTACGGGAAGCAGTGTCGATTGTCATTGTTGTTACGCGATTTCGTGAATAAAACTTTAAAAAAATTATTTTTTTTAATTAATGAAAAACCGTATTTTTTAATCACTGCAACCGTAACCCGGAATAGGTTGATGAAAACAGTACTAATTACGGGAAAACCGGAGTAGTTGGCAGGTATGTTGTTGTCTGGATGGAAATCGAGAGAAATTTGGGGGAATGGTTGCCCCGGGAGATTATCCGGAGGGGCACTGAAATTCGGGAGTCTCTCGGGAAAATGGGGAGGGTTGGCAAGTACGACTGGGAGACACAACTGCTCTGTACTTCTCCCTAAGTCCGTGTACCACTCCGTACAGCAGCGTTTTAAAAAGTCATACATTTCACATTTTGAAACCGATACCGATAATTTCCGATATTACATTTTAGCAGCGGTTTAAAAAGTCATACATTTTACATTTTGAAACCGATACCGATAATTTCCGATATTACATTTTAAAGCATTTATCGGCCGATAATATCGGCAGTCCGATATTATCGGACATCTCTACTGTTTATTAAACGAGGCAAAATGCCGTAAAAAAAAACCCAAAGCCTCGAGGCAGCGAATATTCCTCGAATTTATTTTGTAATCGAATTACTCGAGGAATCGTTTCAGCTGTAGTGGTTATTAATCTATTCTGTTTATTCAATAATTTCTTAACTGCTCAACAGTTTAATGATTCTGCTTCAGTGACTACTAGAGATGCGCGGTTTATGGACACAACCGCGGAGTCCGCGGATTATCCGCGGGTCGGGCAGTTGAAATAAAAAAAAATTAGATTTTATCCGCGGGTCGGGTCGGGCGGTTGAAATAAAAAAAAATTAGATTTTAAATAGATTCAGGCGGGTGGCAGTTAAACCAATTCGGAAATATATATACATAGTTAAATGTTGTTACCCACATACGAAAAACGAGCAGGCACCTGCAGCATATGCCACAACAGAAGAAGAAAAAAAAAAGAGATGGCAACGCCGGCAGCAAACGTGGTACGCGACAAACTAAAAAAGGGAATACTAAAGACCAGGGGAAAAAAAGGCCAGAAAAGTTCAGCGTGGACTCGTTTGTATGAGGTTGTAAATCAGGATGATAGTAATGCTGGCTACGTGATTTGCAAGAGCTGCGACGCTGTTTATGTCTACGACAGTCACAAAACCGGGACATCTAACATGGTGCATCACATTTGTGCAAAACCCCGAACCCCCACAAACACCCTGAGCATGAGCAGTTTCGTCCGCCGTGATCCCAGAAGAGTGCCACAGGATGTTAAAACAAGATAGAACGCAGCTGCCTGCAGCAGTTTGAGTGGCGCGAGCGCGCTTGGAGGTGCGCTCAGCGCGGCTCCCAAATGATTGCGCACTGGTGTGCGTCTGGGCCGTGACAGCGTGGCACGCATTGAATGTCTGTGCTGCATTGGATCAGTCTCCTTTCTTTAACAGGCAAAAGCTTTATAACCTCACTAATGCCTTGCATCGTCTATATTAGATATATAACAACGGGCGGGTGGCGGGCGCGGTTTTGATTAAATGTTAGTTCGGGTGGATGGCGGATGGTTGACAACTTTTGTGATGCGGTTGCGGATGAAATAATTGCCTATCCGCGCATCTCTAGTGACTACTATTATCTAGCAATCAGCATCACAACCCATTCTTTGTTTTTTTGCTAACTTGGACAACCTTTGAGACACTTTCTTCTTCTAGCCAGTCTCTGATCATTGGTGTCTTTGAGTGGCAGAAGGAAAAGCTCTCAGTCGCCTGGGGAGAAGTCATTGTCGGTGCACAGTACACATGAAAAAAAAAAAAAAAAAAAAAAAAAAAAAAAAAAAAATCTCCAGATGCCGAAGATAAGACAACTGGTCTTTTGACTTAAGTTGTAGTGGACTTACTGCCAGAGAGTGAGCTGCTATAAAAGTAGACAGCTGAGCTCGGCCTGAACCGCATTTGAATGCACGGCGAGCACCTTGAGGACCTTCACACTAATGAGCTGCTTGGACATGATTGAACATACCAACTCAACTTGCAGCAACAAGGACAAAAAGCGCATAGTCTTAACATCTTCAAAACGTAAAATGGCAGCTAAAGTCCAGCTGGACCAGACATGAATATGTGGGAAGCAGACACATCAAACGACTATGGTGTACACAGTGCATATACAACATAATCCATAACTGGACAATAAATGAAAATGAAGTCGGTAAGTTTGCCAGCCTCACTAACCGCCATGTGTACGCGTTGTTGAGTTGAGTTTGAGTTCATTTGGAACATGCATGCATACAACATGATACATCACACATGCATGCATACAACATGACACATCACCAGAGGTGGGTAGTAACGCGCTACATTTACTCCGTTACATCTACTTGAGTAACTTTTGGGATAAATTGTACTTCTAAGAGTAGTTTTAATGCAACATACTTTTACTTTTACTTAAGTATATTTATAGAGAAGGAACGCTACTTTTACTCCGCTACTTTTATCTACATTCAGCTCGCTACTCGCTACTAATTTTTATCGATCTGTTAATGCACGCTTTGTTTGTTTTGGTCTGTCAGACAGACCTTCATAGTGCCTGCCTTACTGGTGACGTTTCACTCCGTTCCACCAATCAGATGCAGTCACTGGTGACGTTGGACCAATCAAACAGAGCCACGTGGTCACATGACCTGACTTAAACAAGTTGAAAAACTTATTGGGGTGTTACCATTTAGTGGTCAATTGTACGGAATGTGTACTGTACTGTGCAATGTAATAATAAAAGTTCCAATCAATCAATCAAAAGTGTGAAGGAAAAAAGATACTTTTTTATTTTAACCGTACATCCCGTCAAAAGCCTAAAGACTGACCGCACATGAGGACGTTCCTGTCTTCACAATAAAAGTGCCGCTCCATCGCGCCTGCGATTTCAAAACAAGAGTCTCCGAAAGCCAGCGCAAACAAGCTAGCAAGCTACGGAGTTTGACGCCAATATATTTCTTGTAAAGTGTATAAAAACGAATATGGAAGCTGGACAAACAAGATGCCAAAAACCAACCACTTTCATGTGGTATTAGACAGAAAGGAGGAACTTTTCTTCTCCTCCATTTGAAAACGTGGACGTTATCATCACTACTGTCTGATTCCAATCAACGCAAGTCATCAGAATCAGGTAATACACCAACTTATATTCTTGTCTTCATGAAAGAAAGGAATCTATATGTGTTAAACATGCATGTATATTCATTAAAACCCCTTTAACATGTTAACAAAAACAGCTAAATAAATACATATAAATTATATACTGTATATATCAATGTATATGTATGTATGTATGTATGTATATATATATATATATATATATATATATATATATATATGAGTGTGTATGTTACTCATCAGTTACTCAGTACTTGAGTAGTTTTTTCACAACATACTTTTTACTTTTACTCAAGTAAATATTTGGGTGACTACTCCTTACTTTTACTTGAGTAATAAATCTCTAAAGTAACAGTACTCTTACTTGAGTACAATTTCTGGCTACTCTACCCACCTCTGCACATCACACATGCATGCATACAACATGATACATCACACATGCATGCATACAACATGATACATCACACATGCATGCGTACATGATACATCTCACATGCATGCATACATGATACATCACACATGCATGCATACAACATGATACATCACACATGCATGCATACAACATGATACATCACACATGCATACAACATGATACATCACACATGCATGCATACAACATGATACATCACACATGCATGCGTACATGATACATCTCACATGCATGCATACATGATACATCACACATGCATGCATACAACATGATACATCACACATGCATGCATACAACATGATACATCACACATGCATGCATACAACATGATACATCACACATGCATGCATGCAACATGATACATCACACATGCATGCATGCAACATGATACATCACACATGCATGCATGCAACATGATACATCACACATGCACGCATACAACATGATGCATCACACATGCATGCATACAACATGATACATCACACATGTATGCATACAACATGATACATCACACATGCATGCATACAACATGATACATCACACATGCACGCATGCAACATGATACATCACACATGCATGCATGCAACATGATACATCACACATGCATGCATGCAACATGATACATCACACATGCACGCATACAACATGATGCATCACACATGCATGCATACAACATGATACATCACACATGCATGCATACATGATACATCACACATGCATGCATACAACATGATACATCACACATGCATGCATACAACATGATACATCACACATGCACGCATGCAACATGATACATCACACATGCATGCATACAACATGATACATCACACATGCATGCATACAACATGATACATCACACATGCATGCATACAACATGATACATCACACATGCATGCATACAACATGATACATCACACATGCACGCATACAACATGATACATCACACATGCATGCATACAACATGATACATCACACATGCATGCATACAACATGATACATCACAATTTCCATTTTCTCTATTCAACATCTTCGAAAAGGAGTAGGAAGAAGCAGAGCTTATTTAATCCTACCCCTTTTCCTTTACATAGCAGTTGCTAAAACTTTTGTTCACTTCCTGTTCTCACAAAATACTCCATAAGTAATAACAATAAAAATAAAGAAAGAAAGAAATAATCGGTGAAAATTAATCTTGAAAATTAATGAATGGATGAGATAAATTCAGAATGTTTCTTCTTCTTTGTACTTTGTAAACACTTTAAGTTTGAAGAGTTTCTTGAAGTGGATCATATTAGTACTTTGTTTGACTTCTTTGCTTAATCCATTACAATATTTTATTCCACATACTGATATACTGAAGGTCTTAAGTGTTGTACGTGCGTAGGGATCCAAAGGGGTGGAAAGTTTCCGGTAAATTTCCGGACACTTTCCGGAAATTTACCACGGGAAGTTAAGCTCGGGAAGTTTGGAAATGTTGACCATTTTTTGGATTATTCAAATTTGGACACCGTCCATCTTATTCTGCAGAATAAGATGAGAAGCTTGTGAAACACTAATGCAATGCCACACACAGATATAAATAGTCCGCTAAACAATTGGAGTAGTCTTTAAAAATATTTTACTGATGGACAAATGAATAGAAACAGGCTCGATGAATAAATGAACACTCAATCAGCATGCTAAATCAAACTATAAGCTACATTCTTGTATGACAACAGAATTACTAGCAGAACAGAAGGCAGAGGAAACTACACCTTTTCATTTAGTATTTGCTAGTTGAACTTTACACATCACAAAAAAGGTCAATTCGGATCGCTAACGTTGTTAGCATAAATGAATGGGATTTAACATAGAGAAAATTAGCATCACGGCTAACGGAGAAATATTTTGGGTTCATTATGAGACTGGTGGTACATAAACCTAGCTAGCTAGAGATATTGGCCCCAAAATCATTTAACAAGTACAGGAACAGCTAGCTAGCTTGAGTGGAAGTCTGCTGGAGTTGTCTACAGTCATACAGTAACAAGCAATTACACCTGTATTACACTTAAAGGGGAACATTATCACCAGACCTATGTAAGCGTCAATATATACCTTGATGTTGCAGAAAAAAGACCATATATTTTCACAACGTGACGTCACATCGGGAAGCAATCCGCCATTTTCTCAAACACCGAGTCAAATCAGCTCTGTTATTTTCCGTTTTTTCGACTGTTTTCCGTACCTTGGAGACATCATGCCTCGTCGGTGTGTTGTCGGAGGGTGTAACAACACGAACAGGTACGGATTCAAGTTGCACCAGTGGCCCAAAAGATGCGAAAGTGGCAAGAAATTGGACGTTTGTTCCGCACACTTTACCGACGAAAGCTATGCTACGACAGAGATGGCAAGAATGTGTGGATATCCTGCGACACTCAAAGCAGATGCATTTCCAACGATAAAGTCAAAGAAATCTGCCGCCAGACCCCCATTGAATCTGCCGGAGTGTGTGAGCAATTCAGGGACAGAGGACCTCGGTAGCACGGCAAGCAATGGCGGCAGTTTGTTCCCGCAGACGAGCGAGCTAAACCCCCTGGATGTCTTGGCTCACACCGTCCCTTATGCCACCGAAGTTGATCAAGAGAAGAATATCGACCCTAGCTTCCCTGGCCTGCTGACATCAACTCCAAAACTGGACAGATCAGCTTTCAGGAAAAGAGAGCGGATGAGGGTATGTCTACAGAATATATTAATTGATGAAAATTGGGCTGTCTGCACTCTCAAAGTGCATGTTGTTGCCAAATGTATTTCATATGCTGTAAACCTAGTTCATAGTTGTTAGTTTCCTTTAATGCCAAACAAACACATACCAATCGTTGGTTAGAAGGCGATCGCCGAATTCGTCCTCGCTTTCTCCCGTGTCGCTGGCTGTCGTGTCGTTTTCGTCGGTTTCGCTTGCATACAGTTCAAACCGATATGGCTCAATAGCTTCAGTTTCTTCTTCAATTTCGTTTTCGCTACCTGCCTCCACACTACAACCATCCGTTTCAATACATGCGTAATCTGTTGAATCGCTTAAGCCGCTGAAATCCGAGTCTGAATCCGAGCTAATGTCGCTATAGCTTGCTGTTCTATGCGCCATGTTTGTTTGTGTTGGCATCACTATGTGACGTCACAGGAAAATGGACGGGTGTATATAACGATGGTTAAAATCAGGCACTTTGAAGCTTTTTTTTAGGGATATTGCGTGATGGGTAAAATTTTGAAAAAAACTTCGAAAAATAAAATAAGCCACTGGGATCTGATTTTTAATGGTTTTAACCCTTCTGAAATTGTGATAATGTTCCCCTTTAAGCCAAAATGCGTTCCTTTTCTGTCTACACACTGTTTCTGCTTGTAAGTACTCAGTCATTGTGCGCTGCCGAACATGCTCCTCTGCTCGTAAAAACCAGCCATGTCACGACGACGCGCCGTCATGCTTGTAAAAAAAATAAAAATATGGCGAACCGGTACTTTTTAAACAGAGTATAGTACCGTTTTTGATTCATTAGTACCGCGACACTATACTAGTATAGCGTACAACCCAAGTCGACAATCATTCGTAGGTCAATATATCGAGGAGCAGGCATAACTGCCTGCATGATCGTATAACCTGAGAATGATGGTACAGCTGGCGGAGGTGATGACGATTTAAAAGGGTTGGCGAGAGGAGACAGCTTGTCTGAAAGCCTCTGCAGCCTAATGCCACAAGAGTCACCTTTGAATCTCCCTTTGACGGAAGCCTTGACAGCCTCTCATACCAACAGTAATTATGATTCCCCAGGAAACAAACCTCCATCTTGACAAGACAGAGGGTAGGCCACATCGTTGATGTGTGGCCGTGACGCTTTAATACGCCGTAATTACGTAGATGTCTTGATGCCTGATGGCCTAAACGGGTCTGGGTTGGCAATGCAGCGTCACGGAGCGCAGTAAAGAGCTTTGTTTTGCACACAAATTGCGCCGATGCTGAAGACTTAAGAGGCGATGAATATGCAAAGGTGACCGGGCTCATCACCAAAGCATGCAATTGGCTTGTCAGACATGTGTCTGTGGACTCTTTTAACAAGATGGCAAACATGTCAGCTGTCGCGCTAAAAAGTTTGTTTACCAGGAAAAACAAGAGGTGTCAAGTACAATTATAATAAAGTCTTGAGTGACAGGTGACACCCTGAGGGGCTGGCAAACAGTTTGTCTTAAGTATAAGCAAGAAGGCTCCTCCTGTGTTGCAAATCAACAAATTGCTTAGTCAAAGGTGGCGCAATTATTTCATTTCAGTTTTAGGGCGGAATTACAGCATCCCACTGATGTCGTCTCAGGTCAAGGTTTTTACCGCAAATAAATCAGCGTGTTGATTAATTGCCGACAGTCTCTTACACTGTGCACACGAGGAGCTCTGAGGAACGAATCGACATTGGTAAACAAAAATGGAATTGGAGCGTTAAATGGAACCACAGAGGCTTAATGTCACAACTTATTAAAGGGGAACATTATCACCAGACCTATGTAAGCGTCAATATATACATTTGAAAACTTCTCTTTTTAGTAAAGCTTTTAGTTAATGCAACTTTTAATCCACTTTGTATCTTTTTTATGATGTTGCCCCTGTTGTTTTAATTGAATTGTTGTTTTACTTCACCTATGTTTTGTACAGCGCTTTGTGATTTTATCTGTGAAAAGCGCTTTATAAACAAAATGTACTTACTTACTTACTAGACGAGGTGGCCGGGGACAGGGAAGTCTGGGCATCTGCTGCCCCTGCGACCCGGACTCGGATAATTGGCGGGAAAAATGAAAAAAATGGATGGATAGATGGATGGACACAACACTTTTGCAGGGATGGGTTCTTTTCGCATTTGTCCTGGGCATGACGTTAAAGTGCATCCGGCAGTGGAGGCTCCTCTATAGGGTCTTGGGGCACTAGGAGGTTAACCCCTTTACTACGGTTACCCCAGGTGGCGCTTGGCAAAGGCCTAGTACCTGACTTCTCCCTAGCCAGGGATACGGTGAAGACCTCAACGGCGGAGCAGGCGGCAAGACGGTAGATTTAAGAACTAAGACAACGGCTGCGATGGCGGAAGAAGGCTGCAGCAGAAAAGGGTCCCCCAGTCGTCTTGGACTCCATGCCACTGGACCCTGACCCGATTCTGTCAAGGATCGTGTGCCACTGGACCCTGACCCGATTCTGTCAAGGATCGTGTGGTGACTGTCTGTGCACCAGTCTCCCCACGTTAAACAAAGTCACGCACATGCATCCTCCATAAAGGGATACACCCCTACCAGGAGGATCGTCATACTCGTTCGAGTGACCGACGATGACTTTTCACATTTGATCCGAATTGACACCCATTCCTGGTACCTGGGAATTGATACTGGTACTCAACGATAACATTTTTTGGTATGGTCGTATGTTCGTAAATGTTAATTGCTTAATGATTAAAATTTAATTTGGACATACATTTAAAATTTTGCTGATTATGACAGCTTTGATTGATTGATTGAAACTTTTATTAGTAGATTTCACAGTACAGTACATATTCCGTACAATTGACCACTAAATGGTAACACCCCAATAAGTTTTTCAACTTGTTTAAGTCGGGGTTCCACGTTAATCAATTCATGGTACAAATATATACTATCAGCATAATACAGTCATCACACAAGTTAATCATCAGAGTATATACATTGAATTATTTACATTATTTACAATCCGGGGGGTGGGATGCGGAGGGGGTTGGGACGGGGGGGTTATGTTGGGTTGCTATCAGCATACTTAATAATAATAATAATAATGGATTAGATTTTATATCACGCTTTTCTATTGTTAGATACTCAAAGCGCTCGCAGAGAAGTGGGAACCCATCATTCATTCACACCTGGTGGTGGTAAGCTACATTTGAAGCCACAGCTGCCCTGGGGTAGACAGACGGAAGCGAGGCTGCCAGTTTGCGCCTACGGCCCCTCCGACCACCACCTACCGTTCATTCATCATTCATTCATTCGCCAGTGTGAGCGGCACCGGGGGGCAAGGGTGAAGTGTCCTGCCCAAGGACACAACGGCAGCGATTTTGACTTCAGTCATCAACAATTATATCTCAGAAATGGACATTGTAACAGTGTAGGTCTCACTATAGTGAGCTCAGATAGCATAAGAACAAGGGATGTGGTGGGGGGAGGGGGTTAGGCCATACTTGCCAACCTTGAGACCTCCAATTTCGGGAGGTGGGGGGTGGGGGGTGGGTGCGGGAGGCGTGGTTGGGGCGGGGGCGTGGTTGGAGGCGTGGTTAAGAGGGGAGGAGTATATTTACAGCTAGAATTCACCATGTCAAGTATTTCATATATATATATATATATATATATATATATATATATATCCCCGCGACCCCGAAGGGAATAAGCGGTAGGAAATGGATGGATGGATGGAGATATATATATATATATATATATATATATATATATATATATATATATATATATATATATATATATATATATATATATATATATATACTGCGATGAGTTGGCGACTTGTCCAGGGTGTACCCTGCCTTCCGCCCGATTGTAGCTGAGATAGGCTCCAGCGCCCCCCGCGACCCCAAAGGGAATAAGCGGTAGAAAATGGATGGATGGATGGATATATATATATATATATATATATATATATATATATAAATAAAAGAAATACTTGAATTTCAGTGTTCATTTATTTACACATATACACACACATAACACTCATCTACTCATTGTTGAGTTAAGGGTTGAATTGTCTGTCACTATCTTTCTAACCATGCTGAACACCCTCTCTGATGATGCATTGCTGTGTGGCACGCACAAAAGTGCTTTCATCAAATGCACTGGATGGCAGCATTGTCCTGTTTAAGAGTGTCACAACATTGCTGTTTACGGCAGACGGACTGCTTTACTGTAGACGTTCTTTATATTGTGGGAAAGCGGACTCAGGTCCGCATGGAGCTGGAGGGGGCGTAGCCTCCAGCTCCGCCTGAATTTCGGGAGATTTTCGGGAGAAAATTTGTCCCGGGAGGTTTTCGGGAGAGGCGCTGAATTTCGGGAGTCTCCCGGAAGTAAGTATGGGTTAGGCTAAGGTTGTAGCTGTAGTGTCCAGTTGTTATATATGGTTGTTTTTTTTTCATTGTTTAGTCTCAATTGCAAGTGTTATATGGTCGACTGGGCATGCAGTTGCCATTTCAAGACATTAGATGGCAGTAGTGTAAAGGCTACGGTGTGTTGCTTAGCCAGGAAGTCGTCTATGCCATAAAGCTGAATGTGCCAGTCTTGTCTCATGTTAAGCCCTACAAAGTGTTTAAACTGTAAGTATTGTACTTTTTACACATATGCTGTTTGATTGTAAAGTGCATTTTAGTTGTAGTTTTCATTACCAAGTTTGGAGGTGTTAAAATTGCCATGTAAAATTTCTAATGCTAATCAGTGGCAATACCACTTAACATTAAGCTGGCAGTTTGGAAAAGTGGAGCCTTATTTTACATTGAAGTGTTTTTTGTCAGACATACTTGCTTTGTCGGCAGGGAAATTTGCAACATTGCCTCGATGCAGTCAAACTGAGTACGCTGTGAATTAAAGGGGAACATTATCACCAGACCTATGTAAGCGTCAATATATACCTTGATGTTGCAGAAAAAAGACAATATATTTTTTTAACCGATTTCCGAACTCTAAATGGGTGAATTTTGGCGAATTAAACGCCTTTCTAATATTCGCTCTCGGAGTTGTGACGTCACATCGGGAAGCAATCCGCCATTTTCTCAAACACCGAGTCAAATCAGCTCTGTTATTTTCCGTTTTTTCGACTGTTTTCCGTACCTTGGAGACATCATGCCTCGTCGGTGTGTTGTCGGAGGGTGTAACAACACGAACAGGGACGGATTCAAGTTGCACCAGTGGCCCAAAGATGCCAAAGTGGCAAGAAATTGGACGTTTGTTCCGCACACTTTACCGACGAAAGCTATGCTACGACATGAATGTGTGGATATCCTGCGACACTCAAAGCAGATGCATTTCTAACGATAAAGTCAAAGAAATCTGCCGCCAGACCCCCATTGAATCTGCCGGAGTGTGTGAGCAATTCAGGGACAAAGGACCTCGGTAGCACGGCAAGCAATGGCGGCAGTTTGTTTCCGCAGACGAGCGAGCTAAACCCCCTGGATGTCTTGGCTCACACCGTCCCTTATGCCACCGAAGATGATCAAGAGAAGAATATCGACCCTAGCTTCCCTGGCCTGCTGATATCAACTCCAGAACTGGACAGATCAGCTTTCAGGAAAAGAGCGCGGATGAGGGTATGTCTACAGAATATATTAATTGATGAAAATTGGGCTGTCTGCACTCTCAAAGTGCATGTTGTTGCCAAATGTATTTCATATGCTGTAAACCTAGTTCATAGTTGTTAGTTTCCTTTAATGCCAAACAAACACATACCAATCGTTGGTTAGAAGGCGATCGCCGAATTCGTCCTCGCTTTCTCCCGTGTCGCTGGCTGTCGTGTCGTTTCCGTCGGTTTCGCTTGCATACGGTTCAAACCGATATGGCTCAATAGCTTCAGTTTCTTCTTCAATTTCGTTTTCGCTACCTGCCTCCACACTACAACCATCCGTTTCAATACATGCGTAATCTGTTGAATCGCTTAAGCCGCTGAAATCCGAGTCTGAATCCGAGCTAATGTCGCTATAGCTTGCTGTTCTTTCCGCCATGTTTGTTTGTGTTGGCTTCACTATGTGACGTCACAGGAAAATGGACGGGTGTATATAACGATGGTTAAAATCAGGCACTTTGAAGCTTTTTTTAGGGATATTGCGTGATGGGTAAAATTTTGAAAAAAATTCGAAAAATAAAATAAGCCACTGGGAACTGATTTTTAATGGCTTTAACCCTTCTGAAATTGTGATAATGTTCCCCTTTAATCCCGTTAGGCCCACGGTCTAAAGTGTGCTTTGAGTGTTGGCCCCCAATCGGATTGAGTTTGACACCGTGGTTTAAGAGATTCTGATGTGTTGATTTCCAAGTATAAAACTTACAATACAAAACAAACAATGGAAGGCATCAACACTGAAGGTCAGGTAGACTAAGTGCGGATCGAAGGCACAAAATATTTGACAAAGTACGAGTAGAAATTGGTAATTGACATTTTAAAGCCACTGCATGTGATAACTCTTGGATTTATAAAGTGCTGCAAATTAGGGGGGCAGTTCTGACCTTAACTGGAGGTGCAATGGACAAAAAAAAAAATGCTGCTTGATTCATTTTTACACATGGTTTGCTTACTGAATTCTCCAACCTTGAGACCTGGGATGCCTGATACGCCAAAAGGTTTTCCTTATCCACACACAAGGTTAAAATCTGAGCTTTGATTAGAAGCATTAAGCAACAAAGAACTCAAGGTGTTGTTGCATTTTATTTTATCATCACACAATATAATAGTAAATAATACTCTGGGGACATTTGTTTTGGACTATATTTAAAGCCAAGCGGGACATACAAGTTCTTAAGGAATGTAAGGGTATTGTAGATACCGTAGTTTCAAAACCCAAACAATAATGCTGTTATGCGTGACAGTATCAAACAAAAACTTAGTGAGTGTAGTTGGCTGGTCTGAAAATAAACTCAGTGTTGGCGTTGATGCACTTTTTGTGTCTTTTTACGCATTGAAATCAGAAAGGACGCGAAATTCCGGAAGTACACGCACCCCCAGGACGCTTTGTTTGTTGTTTTGTTTTGGGACCGATTATCGCTTTCCGCCGATGTTTGGTTTACCGTATTTCCCGGACTATTAGGTTGAGCTTACCCACCTCAATGCTTTAGAAGCGTTGGCAGGGGTTGAAGAGGTCTTATATTGACAATGTCAAAAATAGCTGTCACTCTGAACGATCACCGCCAATTTTAATGAGCATATTGGTTTTAAACACCCTATGTACAAAAAAATGAAAGGCATTCTTAATCAACAGCCACACATGTCAGACTAAGGGTGGCTGTATAAACAACGCCAACACTGTCATAAACATGTGCTGTATTGTGAAACCACACGAAACAACAATGACAAACACATTTTGGGAGAATATTTGCACCGCAACACAACGTGCACACAACAGAACAAATACCCAGAATTCCCTGCAGTACCAACTCTTCCGGGACACTACATTATTTTATTTGATACAGGGTGTGATTATAAGTGTGACTAGTAGATGGCATTCAAACATAAGAGATACGTCTCAATGTTCCTTTGAAAATATAGAACACACTCAAAAATCTATCAAAATGTTTTAGTGCCATTTCTAATATAAAGTAGTGTAAAGTTCTTACTTATATCTGTCATTAAACTCGCCATGAAAGCGCTAAAACATACCGGTGTAGTGAGTTTACATTATTCACCCAAGGAATTAGAGAGTTCTGGTCGGACAGTGTGTCCAAACTTTTGGCCTGTACTGTATAATTGCTTCAAACAGTGGGCGTTCCCGCATAATTATTTGCACTTAAAAATGCATGTTTGTAGTAATAAATATGATTAGAACATTTGTTTGTGTTCAATTACAGTAAGTGGTGTTTATCCTAAACATTCCTGCCACTTCATTGTACACACTATGTAATTTTTACCAAACCTTTTTCTGGGGGGGAGGGCAATACCACAATAATATCGTACCGCGGTCTTAATACAGTGCCAATATTGTACCGTGAAATGTTGATAATGTTACATCCCTAGGTATCACTGTATCTTACCATGAATTGATTAACGTGGACCCTGACTTAAAGGGGAACATTATCACCAGACCTATGTAAGCGTCAATATATACCTTGATGTTGCAGAAAAAAGACCATATATTTTTTTAACCGATTTCCGAACTCTAAATGGGTGAATTTTGGCGAATTAAACGCCTTTCGAATATTCGCTCTCGGAGCGATGACGTCACATCGGGAAGCAATCCGCCATTTTCTCAAACACCGAGTCAAATCAGCTCTGTTACTTTCCGTTTTTTCGACTGTTTTCCGTACCTTGGAGACATCATGCCTCGTCGGTGTGTTGTCGGAGGGTGTAACAACACGAACAGGGACGGATTCAAGTTGCACCAGTGGCCCAAAGATGCGAAAGGGGCAAGGAAATTGGACGTTTGTTCAGCACACTTTACCGACGAAAGCTATGCTACGACAGAGATGGCAAGAATGTGTGGATATCCTGCGACACTCAAAGCAGATGCATTTCCAACGATAAAGTCAAAGAAATCTGCCGCCAGACCCCCATTGAATCTGCCGGAGTGTGTGGGCAATTCAGGGACAAAGGACCTCGGTAGCACGGCAAGCAATGGCAGCAGTTTGTTCCCGCAGACGAGCGAGCTAAACCCCCTGGATGTCTTGGCTCACACCGTCACTTATGCCACCGAAGATGATCAAGAGAAGAATATCGACCCTAGCTTCCCTGGCCTGCTGACATCAACTCCAAAACTGGACAGATCAGCTTTCAGGAAAGAGCGCGGATGAGGGTATGTCTACAGAATATATTAATTGATGAAAATTGGGCTGTCTGCACTCTCAAAGTGCATGTTGTTGCCAAATGTATTTCATTTGCTGTAAACCTAGTTCATAGTTGTTAGTTTCCTTTAATGCCAAACAAACACATACCAATCGTTGGTTAGAAGGCGATCGCCGAATTCGTCCTCGCTTTCTCCCGTGTCGCTGGCTGTCGTGTCGTTTTCATCGGTTTCGCTTGCATACGGTTCAAACCGATATGGCTCAATAGCTTCAGTTTCTTCTTCAATTTCGTTTTCGCTACCTGCCTCCACACTACAACCATCCGTTTCAATACATGCGTAATCTGTTGAATCGCTTAAGCCGCTGAAATCCGAGTCTGAATCCGAGCTAATGTCGCTATAGCTTGCTGTTCTTTCCGCCATGTTTGTTTGTGTTGGCTTCACTGTGTGACGTCACAGGAAAATGGACGGGTGTTTATAAAGATGGTTCAAATCAGGCACTTTGAAGCTTTTTTTAGGGATATTGCGTGATGGATAAAATTTTGAAAAAAACTTCGAAAAATAAAATAAGCCACTGGGAACTGATTTTTAATGGTTTTAACCCTTCTGAAATTGTGATAATGTTCCCCTTTAAACAAGTTGAAAAACTTAATCGGGTGTTTACCATTTAGTGGTCAATTGTACAGAATATGTACTGTACTGTGCAATCTACTAATACAAGTTTCAATCAATCAATCAATCAATCTTGTTCAGGGTCACGGGTGAGCTGGAGCCTATCCCAGCAGACTTCAGGAAGGGACGGAGTCCACCCTGGCCTGATTGGCAGTCAATCACAGGGCACATATGCACTACCATTTACTCTCCCCTTAAAACTTATGGGCATTTTATGGACTGCAGTTAACCTAAAAAGCATGTTTTTGGACCGGTATAACATTTCTGTAATATCCAAAGAACCGTGACTTATTCTAATGATTTATGACAAGTTCTCTCCTCCAGGGGCGTGCACTTATTTCCAAATGATGCGCTATTAAACTGATATGAATGAGATGGACACACCCCCCAAAAAAAAGCACTCATGCCATGCTCTTTATATCATTAAAATGGGACTCGAAAAAGCCATCTGTCTTCTTTCTGCTCAATATTTCAGAGTGACAAATGGAGAGAAGATTGAATCCGTGCCACCTTTTTTTGTCTTTTGATTGATCGCTCAACCTAGATTTTGGATGTGAAATTGATATACAAGTTGGCGTGAAGGACTGAAGGAAATGTCTTTGTTGTCAAACGTCTCACTTTATGCAGATCTATTAAAGCCAAGTATCTAAGTATCACATTAAAAGGCACTAAAAGATGTGGGGTGTTGTAATACTTAACTACAAGGGCATGGAAAGCAGGCATTGGAAAAATGTAATTAGCAGATTTAATTGTACTGTCCTGCATAGTATAATGGAGCATAAACATAACGAAAGTGCTCAGGAACCTAAACCACAAGGCGATGTTTATAGAATTAATGCAATCAGAATAGATTCTTCACACTGTAGCTCAATACTCATTTCATGCCTTCTACCGACAAGCAATGCATTATTTATTGTATTTCTCGCACATAGAAGGAGAATGTGATTTCACGTCATAAACAATAGATCTACAGTCGCGAGCAAAGGTTTACATACACTTGTAAAGAACATAATGTCAGGGTTGTCTTGAGTTTCCAATATTTTCTAATTTTTTGTGATAGAGTGATTGGGGCACATAATTGTTGGTCACAAAAAACAGTCATGAAGTTTGGTTCTTTTATGAATTTATTATGGGTCTACTGAAAATGTGAGCAAATGTGCTGGGTCAAAAGTATACATACAGCAATGTTAATATTTGCTTACATGTCCCTTGGCAAGTTTCACTGCAATAAGGTGCTTTTGGTAGCCATCCACAAGTTTCTGCTTGAATTTTTGACCACTCCTCTTGACAAAATTGGTGCAGTGCAGCTAAATTTGTTGGTTTTCCGACATGGACTTGTTTCTTCAGCATTGTCCACACGTTTAAGTCAGGACTTTGGGAAGGCCATTCTAAAACTTTAATTCTAGCCTGATTGAGCCAACAACATCACCTGACAAGCCAAGTTCAGATTTGGCTCGGACTCCTTGGTAGACATCAAAGTCACACATCATGCCAGAGATTCCAGTTCTCACCCATACCTTGAAGCCCCATGGGTGTGGTTTGCCCCGCATGTATTGTTTGATGCTGCTGTATCTTCCTTTGAAAGCAATCATCATCTCATCCACTGAGTTGTGCTCTTCTGGGACCACCTTCAGGCACTTCTCTCTGAATGAATCAAGCCATGGTCTGATTTTCCAGAGTTTATCCTTCTTCTCTGTCTCAGACACTGTCAAGTTGTTGACTAGATGTAAGGATGTCAACAGAGCCTGGAATCTGTTGCGGGACATCACATCAGCAACAGAGGGGTATTGTGTATCTGTCTCCCAGTACATTTATATGCTTATCATAAATACCATTATCATCCTAGAACAACAAACTTTTACTAAGTTGCAGCAGCACTTAGCAAATATGCATAGTTTAGTTTAGCCTTCTGCCTAACTAAATGTTTTTTTTTACTTTTAGTTTGCAATATTAAAGTGCAAATGTGCACAGACAGAAGGAATAAGTGTGTGTAAATTAAAATATGTTGTAGATTCCTGACAAAACATATCTATTTAGACTACACAGTATCCTGGTAGGTAAACTAGTCACAAGGGAATATTTGCTACCACATTGACCAATGGTTGTACATATACAACCAATATAAAACATAATCTAAATCATATTTTTTGGAGGTATTTCACAATAATAACATAGGTACATGTTCTAGACATTATAAAGATCACAGTAAAAAATATTAGATGCATTCTACTTACATTGATTTGATCAATTTGGTCCAGTAAAGAAAAGGGTTGTCACTCAAGTTGTGTGAGATTCTATAGCCTGTTGGCGGTCCTTAAATACAAATTCCAAATGAAAAGTCATTGTTAGACTGAACAATAGACCCCAATGACTATGTTAATGTGGTATAGGGGGCAAAATGAAAAAACTTTTAACCCTTTTTTAAATAAAATAAAAATGTTGTAAATATATCACTGTGGGTCTTAGAGGGTTAAGTCAGGACTTTGGGAAGGACATTCTAAAACCTTCATTCTAGCCTGATTTAGCCATTCCTTTACCACTTTTGACGTGTGTTTGGGGTCATTGTCCTGTTGGAACACCGAACTGCGCCCAAGACCCAACCTCCGGGCTGATGATTTTAGGTTGTCCTGAAGAATTTGGAGGTAAACCTCCTTTTTCATTGTCCCATTTACTCTCTGTAAAGCACCAGTTCCATTGTCAGCAAAACAGGCCCAGAGCATAATACTATTTGTGATGCTTGTTGGTAGGTATGGTGTTCCTGGGATTAAAGGCATCACCTTGTGTCCTCCAAACATATTGCTGGGCATTGTAGCTCCATTTCTGTTTCATCTGACCACAGAACATTCCTCCAGAAGGTCTTATCTTTGTCCATGTGTTCATCTCTGTAATATCGCTAAAATTTGTTCCATTTTGTCCACTAGCGACGCTGAGATCACTATTCATGCGTTCGTTACGTCTCGTCTCGATTACTATAACATATTTTTTTCAGGGCTCCCTATGTCTAGCATTAAAAGATTGCAGTTGGTACAAAATGCGGCTGCTAGACTTTTGACAAGAACAAGAAAGTTTGATCATATTCAGTGTTGGGACTAACGCGTTACAGTAACGCGTTACAAAGTAACGCGTTACTGTAACGCCGTTAGTTTCGGCGGTAACTAGTAATCTAACGCGTTTTTTTTTTTTTTTAGTAATTTAGTTACCGTTACTACATGATGCGTTACTGCGTTATTTTACGTTACTTTTGATGTAGTATCGGCTAGAAACAGAAGCGCTGCGGTGTCGTTCTTCTGAATCTTCCTCTGTCACAAGCCGGAGAGAAGAAAAGAGGCGCGGTCTATGTGTGTGTGGGTGTGGGTGTGGGGAAAAAAAGTTGTTGGCACGTTCAGTCCACACACAGCGTGGTCATGGCGAGCGGAGTAACGGAGGAGCTTGAACGCCCCCGCCATTGAATCGGTGTGTTTATAAGTGCAGACTCGGTTGTGCAAAACGAGGGTTTTAAACACATGCTGAACGTGCTTGAACCACGTTACGACATCCCGTCGCGCACCCACTTCAGCAATAAGATTGTGCCAGATCTTTATGAGCAGGAGAAGAAAAAAGTTGTGGATGAACTATCCCGAGCATCATCTGTTGCGCTCATGACAGACGGCTGGACGTCCAGCGGAACTATAAGCGCTCACTTCATCACAGCAGACTGGGAGATGAGAAGACACGCCCCCTCTACGAGAGTCACCTTGCGCAGGTACTGACACAAGCAGTGGAGGAATGGAAGATAAAGATATCCCAGTCACACGTGATAATGCCAAAAATCAAATAATTACAGAGAATGAGGCAGGACTGGGACCACAGATAGGTGCTTTGCACATGTAGTGAATTTGGCATCACAGAAGGGAATCTCAGTCAATAGGATGGAGCGCCTCTTTGGGAGGATCAGGAAGGTTTCTTACTTCCACCCAAGCACAACAGCTGCTCATGTGCTTAAGACAAAGCAAGAAATGCTAAAGCTGCCTGCTCATACATGATGTCCCAACGAGGTGGAACTCCACTTATGATATGTTGGAGCAGCAGGCAGCTATATACTCTGCATTGACCCACAACACCCTGAAGACAAATGTCACCCTGTCTGATGATGATGTGAGAGTGGCAGGTGAGGTCCTCCAGGTGCTTAAACCCCTCAAAAGTGTTCCATCTCTACTGAGCACTGAAACTTCACCATCTGTGTCAATGATCCTGCCACTGAAAACAAGGATTTTACAATCCATGGCTCCAAGTGTGGAAGACAGCAGCATCACTCCAGATGTCAGGCTTTATGTTTCAAGGAAGATGATGTTTCTTCTTATGTTGCACTTTAACTTGTTTTTTATTCATGGTCATTGGTCCAAGTTTAAAGAAAGGAGGAATGCCTTTTTATGTTGCACTGTTTTTCATTAATTATGTTAAAAGGAAAATAAAAATGCATGTCAAGTTGATCAACAGATTGTATTATTCTCCAGTGCAATAACAGTACTGAAATGAAGGCAAAAAGGGCATTAATGGGAGCTTTAAAAAAAAAAGAAGAAAAAAAGAAGTAACTAAATAGTTACTTTTCACAGTAACGCATTACTTTTTGGTGTAAGTAACTGAGTTAGTAACTGAGTTACTTTTGAAATAAAGTAACTAGTAACTGTAACTAGTTACTGGTTTTCAGTAACTAACCCAACACTGATCATATTACGCCTATACTGTATATACCTTTATATACCTATATATATAGCTATACTGGCTCACCTGCACTGGCTTCCTGTGCACTGAAGATGTGACTTTAAGGTTTTACTACTTACGTATAAAATACTACACGGTCTAGCTCCATCCTATCTTGCTGATTGTATTGTACCATATGTCCCGGCAAGAAATCTGCCTTCAAAGAACTCCGGCTTATTAGTGATTCAAAAAAAGTCTGCGGGCTATAGAGCGTTTTCTATTGGGGCTCCAGTACTATGGAATGCCCTCCTGGTAACAGTTAGAGATGCTACCTCAGTAGAAGCATTTAAGTCCCATCTTAAAACTCATTTGTATACTCTAGCCTTTAAATAGACCCCCTTTTAGAAAAGTTGATCTGCCGTTTCTTTTCTTTTCTGCCCCCCTCTCCTGCGTGGAAGGGGGAGCACAGGTCCGGTGGCCATGGATGAAGTGCTGGCTGTCCAGAGTCGGGACCCGGGGTGGACCGCTCGCCTGTGCATCAGTTGGGGACATCTCTACGCTGCTGACCTGTCTCTGCTTGGGATGGTTTCCTGCTGGCCCCACTATGGACTGGACTCTCACTATTATGTTAGATCCACTATGGACTGGACTCTCACACTATTATGCTAGATCCACTATGGACTGGACTCTCACACTATTATGCTAGATCCACTATGGACTGGACTCTCACAATATTATGTTAGATCCACTGTGGACTGGACTCTCACACTATTATGTTAGATCCACTATGGACTGGACTCTCACTATTATGTTAGATCCACTATGGACTGGACTCTCACACTATTATGTTTGATCCACTATGGACTGGACTCTCACAATATTATGTTAGATCCACTATGGACTGGACTCTCACACTATTATGCTAGATCCACTATGGACTGGACTCTCACACTATTATGTTAGATCCACTATGGACTGGACTCTCACTATTATGTTAGATCCACTATGGACTGGACTCTCACAATATTATGTTAGATCCACTATGGACTGGACTCTCACTATTATGGTAGATCCACTATGGACTGGGCTCTCACAATATTATGCTAGATCCACTATGGACTGGACTCTCACTATTATGCTAGATCCACTATGGACTGGACTCTCACAATATTATGTTAGATCCACTATGGACTGGACTCTCACTATTATGCTAGATCCACTATGGACTGGACTCTCACTATTATGTTAGATCCACTATGGACTGGACTCTCACTATTGTGTTAGATCCACTATGGACTTGACTCTCACACTATTATGTTTGATCCACTATGGACTGGACTTTCACAATATTATGCTAGACCCACTCGACGTCCATTGCATCCGGTCTCCCCTCGAGGGGAGGGGGGGGGGGTCACCCACATCTGCGGTCCTCTCCAAGGTTTCTCATAGTCATTCATATTGACATCCCACTGGTTTGTGAGTTTTTACTTGCCCTTATGTGGGCTCTGAACCGAGGATGTCGTTGTGGCTTGTGCAGCCCTTTGAGACACTTGTGATTTAGGGCTATATAAATAAACATTGTTTGATTGATTGATTGATTGATTGATCTTTGTGTATGTGGTGTCAGATGAAACAAAAATTGAGGTGTTTGGCCACAATACCCAGCAATATGTTTGGAGGAGAAAAGGTGAGGCCTTTAATCCCAGGAACACCATGCCCACCGTCAAGAATGGTGGTGGTAGTATTATGCTCTGGGCCTCTTTGTCAAGAGGAGTGGTCAAAAATTCAAGCAGAAGCTTGTGGATGGCTACCAAAAGCGCCTTTTTGCAGTGAAACTTGCCAAGGGACATGTAAGCAAATATTAACATTGCTGTATGTATACTTATGACCCTCACATTTTCAGTAGACCCATAATAAATTCATAAAAGAAGCAAACTTCATGAATGTTTTTTGTGACCAACAAGTATGTGCTCCAATCACTCTATCACAAAGAAATAAGAGTTATCAGGAAACTCAAGACAGCCATGACATTATGTTCTTTACACGTGTATGTCAACTTTTGATCGTGACTGTATCAGTGCATTTGTAGGGTGGTTGCACATTGAAACTTCCCCCAAATACTCGAGTGAGAGGATTCTCCACAAGCGAGGACGCTCTCTACTTTTTTTTTTGTAAGTAATCCCTCATACTCTTTCCTAAAAATCAAACATATTGACGGATTATGCGGAGTCACGCTCCACCGGGCCGAGGCCATTTGAATAAATGTAGATGTGAGGTACAGTGAAAGAGCGGGCCGACGTGTCAAAATGATACACAGCTGAGTGCAAATCTACCGGAGGAAAGCCGCGGCGTCTTCATGGAACGTTCCTTCCTGGGCGCTGCAGCCAAATGGATTATGATGTTAATTGGAAATATTCAGGTTGCCGTCACACCTTGTTAGAAACTTTTTACATTTGCCTGTCATTTGTAATTCAATGAAAGTCATTTTGGAGAGGATGTTAAAAGGGGTGGGTCGTGATTAAGGAACAAAAGAACAATTTGTGCTCCTGGTGGGAGACAATCAGCTCAAACTGTACAAGATATTTTTACTGAGGGGACAAAATTAACTCATGCAGTAAATGTAGTGTAGTGTGAAGACCTAAGCCGAGCACCAAAAATCCCATATTGGCTCATAGAATTCCACCTTCCATATAGGTCTAAAGCAGATCTGGGCAAATTAAGGCCCGTGGGCCACATGCGGCCCGTTAAGCTTTTCAATCTGGCCCGCCAGACATTCCCAAATAATTTCTGTAGATGTTTAAGATGTAAAGTGTAGCTGTCATTATGATGTGCAGTGGTGTTTTCTAATGACCGTAAATCTTAAACTATACAAAGTATTTCAATGGTTGGAATCTGCACTTTTCCTTGATAAACTAGTTACTATGGTCATCTAATTAGTTACTATGGTCATCTAAGTCACAGCACCAAGCAGTGTGGGTGGGGAGTGTTTCCAGCAGTTAGGTGCGGTGAGGTTGATGGCTGGTGAGGCACTGACTTCATCACAGTCAGATTTACAAACATATGAACCCTAAAGAGTATCTTATTCACCATTTGATTGGCAGCAGTTAACGGGTTATGTTTAAAAGCTCATACCAGCATTCTTCCCTGCTTGGCACTCAGCATCAAGGGTTGGAATTGGGGGTTAAATCACCAAAAATTATTCCCGGGCGCGGCGCCGCTGCTGCCCACTGCTCCCCTCACCTCCTAGGGGGTGATCAAGGGGATGGGTCAAATGCAGAGGACAAATTTCACCACACCTAGTGTGTGTGTGACAATCATTGCTACTTTAACTTAACTTTAACTTTACACATACAAACAGTAGCACACAAAAAAGCACATTTAATAAAAAAAAACGTTATTATGGTCTTACCTTGACTTATAAATAAAGTCCATTCGCCGCTGTTGTACTGGATTAATGAACCCCCTGACGGGTGTGTTATATCAACTAAAGCCCTCACTTAAACTTTCCACGTGCAAGATTGAATCCATTTAAAAAAGTGTAACCAAGGGTTTATAAATGTCGCCTATACTGTATGAAACTACAAAATAACAAACACGGAGGCTCCAGTTTACACGAGGACCACTTTATTTACCTTCTTTCAAAAACCTCCGCTCCACTACAACATGTCATCACTTCCGCTCTTGGCGCCTTCAAAATAAGAGCTCAAGGCATATACTGTATAACAGCGCATAACAGGAACTTAACATCACAAAGAGGAAAGCCCATGAAAATAGGTTACAAAAGTTATTTAATAAGAAGCCAAAAAGTGCAAAAACAATAATGTTCGTGTTGGAGGAGTTGTGAATTAGGTACACCTGCAGTCTGCATGTGTACCTAATGTTGTGGCCCTGCAGTCATTCACAACTCCTCCAACATGAACATTATTGTTTTTGCACTTTTTGGCTTCTTATGAAATAACTTTTTAAAATAGATTCAATCTTGCACGTGGAAAGTTTAAGTGTGGGCTTTAGTTGATATAACAATTCTACGGCGGAGGTGCAGGAGGCGGGGCTACTGGAGCCTCAGTCAGTGCGTCTTTTGCAGCCGTTTTATGATCGCTCAGCACAAGAAATACGTTACACACATACAGTTGTTGACAAAATACACTGTACATTATATACCTCAGCTAACTAAACTATGGAAATGTATAATATAATTCATATAGCAATACAGTCTCACTGCACAGCAGGCCAGCAGTTAGCCGAGTCCGTCCATGTTGAGGCACTGAGTGACGTGCCTCAACTGGCTGCTGTTCACCGCACCGTCTCTTCTCAGTATTTGAAGGGCAAATGTGAAAATTCAGCGATTTTTAATAAAAATAATCTAAAACTGGTGAAGTTAAATGGAAAATAACTTTATAGTATAATCACTGCATACATATAACAATTTAATTAATTTTTTTTCTTTTTACATTTTTTTTCTTTCCATGATGGCAGGTGAGGCCCTGCCTGAAATGTGGGTGTCAGGGACAGACGCTGAAGGAGATTTTTACAACAAAGTTCTAAAGCTTAGTGATACATCACAGGGTTTCCCGCAGCGCTCTGTTAAGGCGGCCGCCTTAACAACAAAGAGCCACCGCCTAAACTAATGTCTTAACAAGCTGCTACGCTTCGTACTGCCTCTGTCAGTACGTCTCTGCAGCACCCAGCATTGTCCCACCCACAGAACCATCTGATTGGTTACACGCAGAGCGGTAACAGCCAATCAGCAGGTAAGCATAAGGCAGCGGACTCTCCCCAAATTATAATAAACACTTCCAAGTCAACTACTAGTAACATCACTATGAGACCGTTGACGTTTTGGAAACATAAGCGGCAGCTCAGCTTGCTCCTTGAGGTGAAGGCTAATTAGCTTTTAGCGTAACATTAGCTCACTATGTGGTGTGTGTGCGTGCGTGTGTTACGGACAGCAAAGCCCTGTCTGTCTGAGAGAAAGACAAGCATTATTGACCTACAGTTAACAACTGAGTTATTTCACTTTACCTTTTTCTGTGTTGATTGAGCTGTGTTGAAGCAGCAAAAAAGGACATTATGTGAATGAAAAGTTTCCTGAAGCTGTCTCTGATAGTTGATATAATAATGTAACTGCATCATAAAGCCTACATGAACTCCATGGTGTTGAGGGATAAATATTCTCTCCTATTGCTATTGTACTATTTTTTCCAGCTATAGTTACATTAATCATCAGTAATGTAGCAGCCTAGTTTTGAATGGCAGGGTACCTGCTATAACATGTTGATAAAAATATAACATTTACATAATAAAATCAACTACAGGCTTCCCAAATGCTGTTATAAATTAAGCATGATGAGTTGAGCATATGTCAGCATGTGGCCCCCACTTTTAACGCTTATTGCAAACACTTATTTACAGAGGTGGGTAGTAACGCGCTACATTTACTCCGTTACATCTACTTGAGTAACTATTGGGATAAATTGTACTTCTAAGAGTAGTTTTAATGCAACATACTTTTACTTTTACTT
The DNA here is from genome assembly GCF_033978685.3 of Nerophis lumbriciformis. Taxonomy (NCBI): domain Eukaryota; kingdom Metazoa; phylum Chordata; class Actinopteri; order Syngnathiformes; family Syngnathidae; genus Nerophis; species Nerophis lumbriciformis. Next base: position 38,273,185 of record NC_084564.2, on the reverse strand, counting down.
GAGTATATTTATAGAGAAGAAACGCTACTTTTACTCCGCTACTTTTATCTACATTCAGCTCGCTACTCGCTACTAATTTTTATCGATCTGTTAATGCACGCTTTGTTTGTTTTGGTCTGTCAGACAGACCTTCATAGTGCCTACGTTTCAACAAATACAGTCGCTGGTGACGTTCACTCCGTTCCACCAATCAGATGCAGTCACTGGTGACGTTGGACCAATCAAACAGAGCCAGGCGGTCACATGACCTGACTTAAACAAGTTGAAAAACTTATTGGGGTGTTACCATTTAGTGGTCAATTGTACGGAATATATACTGTACTGTGCAATCTACTAATAAAAGTTTCAATCAATCAATCAAAAGTGTGAAGGAAAAAAGACCCTTTTTTATTTCAACCGTACATCCCGTCAAAAGCCTAAAGACTGACTGCACAGTTCCTGTCTTCACAATAAAAGTGCCGTTCCATCGCGCCTGCGCTTTCAAAACAAGAGTCTCCGAAAGCCAGCGCAAACAAGCTAGCAAGCTACGGAGTTTACCGCCAATGTATTCTTGTAAAGTGTATAAAAACGAATATGGAAGCTGGACAAATAAGATGCCAAAAACCAACCACTTTCATGTGGTATTATACAGAAAGGAGGAACCATTTTTCTCCTCCATTTGAAAACGTGGACGCTATCAGCACTACTGTCTGATTACAATCAATGCAAGTCATCAGAATCAGGTAATACACCAACTTATATTCTTGTCTTCATGAAAGAAAGGAATCTATATGTGTTAAACATGCATGTATATTCATTAAAACACCTTTAACATGTAAACAAAATTATATACTGTATATTTATATATATATATATATATATATATATATATATATATATATATATATATATATATATATATATATATATATATATATATGATATGTGTGTGTATGTTACTCAGTTACTCAGTACTTGAGTAGTTTTTTCACAACATACTTTTTACTTTTACTCAAGTAAATATTTGGGTGACTACTCCTTACTTTTACTTGAGTAATAAATCTCTAAAGTAACAGTACTCTTACTTGAGTACAATTTCTGGCTACTCTACCCACCTCTGCTTATTTACAGTTAGTCATTAATTTGACTTAGTAAGTCATTATTTTGACTTAGTAAATTACTAAGTCAAAATACTAAGTCATAATGACATACTTAGTATCTCAGGTAACGAGGACTGTTTTGTGTTTTGTTTTGACTTTACGGAAAAAATATCGAAATATATATCGTATATTGCCATTCAGCATACGGAGCAGAAAACCCAACCAAAAATTGTAGGCTTCTTCACGCGACGAAGCCGGCCAACTTCACCACAGTCTGTAGTCTATCCCCCCCAGGCTGTGGTGGCAGCGATGAGATGGAGACGTGATGGTGGCGACAGGCCAAATTACACTGTTCCTTACACCCACCCACCCCCTTCCCCGTCCATCCACCTGTCCCTCCCCCTGGAGAGACACCAACTTAACTAACAAATTTTTTGGGGGAAACACTGTATCACATATATCAGCTTATAGGTGGGGTTATTGTTTTACCCTTCGTGTTCATATTTGACTGTTTGTTGCATTTGTGTTGCGTTTCGTTTGATTGTAAAATATGTGGATGGAGAGGGGGTGTGACGTTCATATGTTGTCAATATTCAGTGTTTTATCCTTCATAGTTAACATTGTGAATCCCACATTCTTTATTGTCATGTACATTCTGGGTGTCTCATTCAGTAAAAAATAATTAAAATTACATTCCGTTTTTTAAGGCAGTCCTTCGTAACGTTTTTAGCATTCATGAGGTTTTGTATTAGTGTTCCTAAAAATAGGACCCAAGCACACATACTGTACAGCAGATTTTCACAGCACGCGCGCACACACACACACACACACACACACACACACACACACACACACACACACACACACACACACACACACACACACACACACACACACACACACACACACACACACACACGCACACACGGATAGATAGATAGATAGATATACGGGTCCCAGACACATTTTTACCTCTAAATTTGGCCCCCTGAGTCAAAATAATTGTTCAGGCCTGCTCTAAATCTTCTTAATGGGGGTTTACCCACATATGCGGTCCTCTCCAAGGTTTCTCATAGTCATTCAAATCGACGTCCCACTGGGGTGAGTTTTTCCTTGCCCTTATGTGGGCTCTGAACCGAGGATGTCGTTGTGGCTTGTGCAGCCCTTTGAGACACTTGTGATTTAGGGCTATATAAATAAACATTGATTGATTGATTGATTGATTAAAAGGGTACTGAACTTATTTGGGAGTTTTGCCAATCGTTCATAATCATTATGAAAGGCATGGCAATGGATGTTTTATTTATTTTTTTGCATTCTAGATATCAAATAAATGCGATCAAAAGTCTGTGTACAATGGAGTATATGAGAACCGTTCAATTCCGCCTACAAAGCCCTTAAAAAAAACATACAAACACCTCTATTAAAGTTGTATATACATGCTGTATGTAATGTAACATTTAATATTTACTAGGGATGTCCGATAATGGCTTTTTGCCGATATCCGATATTCCCCAACTCTTTAATTACCGATACCGATATCAACTGATACCGATATTTACAGTCGTAGAATTAACACATCATTATGCCTAATTTGGACAACCAGGTATGGTGAAGATAAGGTCCTTTTTTTTTTTAAATTAATAAAATAAAATAAGATAAATAAATCAAAAACATTTTCTTGAATAAAAAAGAAAGTAAAACAATATAAAAACAGTTACATAGAAACTAGTAATGAATGAAAATGAGTCAAATTAAGTGTTAAAGGTTAGTACTATTAGTGGACCAGCAGCACGCACAATCATGTGTGCTTACGGACTGTATCCCTTGCAGACTGTATTGATATATATTGATATATAATGTAGGAACCAGAATATTAATAACAGAAAGAAACAACCCTTTTGTGTGAATGAGTGGGGGAGGGAGGTTTTTTGGGTTGTTGCACTAATTGTAAGTGTATCTTGTGTTTTTTATGTTCATTTAATAAATAAAAGAAATAAAAAATAAATTAAAAAAACGATACCGATGAATAAAAAAAAAACGATACCGATAATTTCCGATATATTTTAAAGCATTTATCGGCCGATAGTATCGGCAGGGCGATATTATCGGACATCTCTAATATTTACATATTTTGATCATTTTAAGCATACGCGACGCATCAATTAAAAAAACGGTTGCTTTTTTTTTTCTTCCTCACTAATTATTACTCACTGCAGACTTCATGAGCCAAAAAACATAATAAAATATCAACTTACTGTATAAGGTCTGCTGTCATTAGGATGCCGACTGGATGTTCATATATTCCCATTTAGATGAATGTCTCATAATCCTCGCTAAGAAACAGTGTGGGGGGGACCGAGCGTCTTTTTGTGTCGTTCTGGCCATTTTCGGGTCCTAAATGGCTGTCAGACTGTACCAACTTGTCGGAATACCTACTCAGACTTCTCATGTCCAGGCAGTGGTGTGCCAGCAAGGCTGGCCTAACATAACCAAAAATCATGATCATAATTAAAGGGATGTTTTTGAAGTCACAAAGTGCATTATTTTTTTAACATACCTCAAAACAGCAGCTTGGAATTTGGGACATGCTCTCCCTGAGAGAGCATGAGGAGGTTGAGGTTGGGGGGGGGCAGGGTTTTTCGGGGGGTAGGGGATAGCGGGGGGTGTATATTGCAGCGTCCTGGAAGAGTTAGTGCTGCAAGAGGTGCTGGGTATTTGTTCTGTTGTGTTTATGTTGTGTTACGGTGCGGATGTTCTCCCGAAATGTGTTTGTCATTCTTGTTTGGTGTGGGTTCACAGTGTGGCGCATATTTGTAACAGTGCTTAAGTCGTTTATACGGCCACCCTCAGTGTGACCTGTATGGCTGTTGACCAAGTATGTGTTGCATTCACTTGTGTGTGTGAAAAGCCGTAGATATTATGTGATTGGGCTGGCACGCAAAGGCAGTGCCTTTAAGCATTATTGGCGCTCTGTACTTCTCCCTACGTCCGTGTACACAGCGGCGTTTTAGTCATAAATTTTACTTTTTGAAACCGATACCGATAATTTCCGATATTACATTTTAAAGCATTTATCGGCCGATATCGGCAGTCCGGGATTATCGCATATCTCTAGTCAATACTGAAGAAAAAAAAAACTACCTCAATTTTTCATGAACACAATCAGACAAGTTGACTGATATTTCACAGACGACAATCCATAATTCCTCAGGTGAAGCCTATTCATTAAGTGAACTCTGTGTACCTCCATTGCCGTTCAAGCGTAGCCATACACTAACAAAACCATTTACATCGGCCCAGCAGCCTATTTACAATATCCAATAAAAGCCCAAATTGATGGATGTCATCTTCGTGCACATAGACAACAACTCCTGCGTCTTCACAATATGCTGCAGCTTTATGAGGTCTGGACCAGCTATTCTTTTGAATGACATCCATAAGCCATACCTTAACGCAACCAAAATTGCTTCGAACCAACATTTTCGAAAAAAAAAAAATATGTCACAAAGTTTATACATTTACACATAGTACCTGAGCAGACCTTATTTCAGACACAATGGAGAGGGTTGCTTAAACATTGGCTAGCTTTATGATGGTGACAGTTTAATCCTGGAACAGACTGATTACATCGTCTATCATTCTTATGGAAAGGTCTTTTTGAAACCCGCACCAATTAAAGGTTGACCTTGGTTCGACCCGTGTTACCGGAGGTGGGTAGAGTAGCTAAAAAATTATACTCAAGTAAAAGTACCGTTACTTTAGAGTAGTATGACTCGAGGAAAAGTAAAAAGTAGTCATCCAAATAATGAGTAAGCATTCAGTGCAAAAAATATGGGTTATGAGTTGTACTTGTATAGCGCTTTTCTACCTTCAAGGTACTCAAAGCACTTTGACAGTATTTCCACATTCACCCATTCACACACACATTCACACACTGATGGCGGGAGCTGCCATGCAAGGGGCTAACCAGCAGCCATCAGGAGCAAGGGGTGAAGTGTCTTGCCCAAGGACACAACGGACGTGACTCGGATGGTAGAAGGTGGGGATTGAACCCCAGTAACCAGCAACCCTCCGATTGCTGGCACGGCCACTCTACCAACTTCGCCACGCCGTCCCAATAATATATATATATGTATATATATATATATATATATATACATACATACATATATACATACATACATATGTATGTATGTATGTATGTATGTATGTATGTATGTATGTATGTATTAGAGATGCGCGGTTTGCGGACACAACCGCGGAGTCCGCGGATTATCCGCGGATCGGGCGGATGACATTTAAAAAAATAAGATTTTATCCGCTCGCGGGTCGGGTCGGGCAGATTAATTAGATATTTTTTTTTTTTTTTTTTTTTTGCGGGTGGCAGTTAAACCAATTGGGAAATATATATACATAGTTAAATGTTGTTACCCACATACGAAAAACGAGCAGGCACCTGCAGCATATGCCACAACAGAAGAAAAAAAAAAAAAGAGATGGACACTTTTACGGAGCGGAGGGACGCCTCGCCGGGGTCCGGGACCGAGGCTCCTTCCCCCGAGAGGGCCCCACCGGGAGCCGTAGCTGAGGCGATCCGCGAGAAGGGCCCGACGCACGTCCAGGGTCACTACCGCGCCCACCGCACCGACACCCCGCCTCGTCCGCTTTCGCCGCGGCCGGCGTCACGCGCAGCAGGTAAGCAGCTTACCTGCCCGCCACCCCCGTGGCCGGGGGCTCGTAACATGGGTCACTCCGCGCGCTCCGCCCGCGCAGCTTACCTGCTTGCTCGCAAAATGATTATTAGCATTCAGACAGGTTAAAATGTTGCTAAAACCATCACTTTTCTATCAGTCACAGTGACTTTTCAAAACAAAAATATTACAGCAAAAATCATATGGGTTGATTGACATGTTTATTCTGTAAGCTAACTTCAATAGTTTGAAATTATTTTGACAGTTAATGCCAGTTATCCTGTCAACCTTTCACAAGACTTCAATTTGTTAATTGAAAGTATAAATAGTATAAACACTTTTAACAGTATGTCGTGCTGTGAAATACAGCCGACAGGATGGCGCACCAAACACGAAGCAAGGCCATGCTGCAGGAGAACAAAGGACTTCTTTCATTTAAGGTTTGTGATAAACCATCAAACTCTTTCGTTAAAAGGACTCTATAGTAATATAAAGCGAATTTTTCTGGACATTATCATGCAAGAAAAGTTTATTTTTGGGATCGCGATCACCGCGTAATGATTTTTAAAGGTTGCATTACATTATTAACTGTCCCATGTGATCAGCCAGTGCGATTGGAAGTCCATGCTCAATTATTGCCTCCGTAAATAAAACTTCGGCATTTATCACATCCAAAGAATCTGTTTGGGCGACGAAAAACGTTGAAAGTTTTCCACTTGTATCGCTAGCAACGGCATTAGACTTGTGTTTTTTTGTCCCAACGTGGTCTTTTACATCACTAATTCCTCCGTGTCCGATCGAAAAATCTTGTCTGCACAAGGTGCAATTCGCGTAGTTTTCACCCTTTTTTTTTTTTTTTAATTAATATTAGATATATAACAACGGGCGGATGGCGGGCGGATGCAGTTCTGATCAAACGTTACATCGGGTGGATGGCGGATGGTTGACGACTTTCTGCCGCGGTTGCGGATGAAATAAATTGCCTATCCGCGCATCTCTAGTATGTATGTATGTATGTATGTATGTATGTATATATATATATATATATATATATATACATACATACATACATACATATATATACATACATACATACATACATACATACATATATATATATATATACACACATATACATTGTATTTGTATTCCAGCGAGTTAATCCGTTTTGTCATTTAACATCAATTAACATTGATGTTCATCAACATTTATCATTGTCACGTTATCGATGGGAAAATGCATTTTTAGACAATAAGATTTGCCTGAGCGGCTAGGAGACACCGAGAGTAACAAGCGGTATGAAATGGATTAGAAAGGAAAGATAAAATAAAAAAAATAAAAATAAAAAATAAAAAATTTAAACACTTTTTTTTTTTTTTTTTAACTTGGGACTTCCCGTGGGCCGGATTTTGGATGCTGGGGGACCGGAACCGGCCCGCGGGCCGTAGTTTGGGGACCCCTGGTGTAAACAGAGCAATGTCCCCATTAAGTAAGCATTGTCAGAACACACACACACACACACACACACACACACACACACACACACACACACATACTGGTAGGCTAGCAGGGCAAATGTCCCAAACGCGGCCAACATATAAAAAAATACCCTAGGTTTGAGTACCACAAGTCCCGCAGCTGGCCACGCGAGTCCTGGGGTGCCCAACATGCCCAAAACGCACCCAGCATAGTCACAGGGGGAGGGGGGGAGCAAAAATTCCCCTTCAGGGGAACTTTTGCAGCCGGCCACGCGAGTCCAGGGGTGCCCAACATGTCCAAAACGCACCCAGCAAAGTCACACTGAGTGGGGGAGAAAATTTGGAAAAGTTTGCAAAAGTCCCCGAAACAAATCCCCTACAGCAGGGGTGCTCATTACGTCGATCGCGATCTACCGGTCGATCTCGGAGGGTGTGTCAGTCGATCACCAGCCAGGCATTAAAAAAATAGTCCTAAACATGAGCGATCATAAATCTTCACTATGACGTCACTTGATTGACATTCACGGCACCCGAGGGTCTTCTGAGATGACGCTGGCTGCTGCCAGCTCATTAAAATTACCGACTGGAAGGCGAGAAACACTTTATTTCAACAGACTCTGGCGCCGTACCTGTCGTCAAAACTCCAAAGACCGACTGCACAGTTGCACAATAAAAGCTCTGCTTTATCCTGCCTGCGCTACCAAAATAAGAGTCTCAGAAAGCTGGCGTGCACAAGCTAGCAAGCTACGGAGTTTGCCGACAATGTATTTCTTGTAAAGTGTATACAAAGGAGTACGGAAGCTGGACAAATAAGATGCCAAAAACCAACCACTTTCATGTGGTATTGGACAGAAAGGAGGACTTTTTTTCTCCTCCATTCGAAAATGCGGACGTTATCATCACCACTGTCTGATTCCAATCAATGCAAGTCATCAGAATCAGGTAATACACCAACTTATATTCTTGTCTTCATGAAAGAAAGGAATCTATATGTGTTAAACATGCTTGTATTATCTTTAACCACCTTTAACTTGTTAACAATATTAACTATATGTGTTAAACATGCTTGTATTATCTTTTACCACTTTTAAGTTGTTAACAATATTAACTATATGTGTTAAACATGCTTGTTTTATCTTTAACCACCTTTAAGTTGTTAACAATATTAACTATTTGTGTTAAACATGCTTGTATTATTTTTAACCACCTTTAACTTGTTAACAATATTAACTATTTGTGTTAAACATGCTTGTATTATTTTTAACCACCTTTAAGTTGTTAACAATATTAACTATATGTGTTAAACATGCTTGTATTATCTTTAACCACCTTTAAGTTGTTAACAATATTAACTATATGTGTTAAACATGCTTGTTTTATCTTTAACCACCTTTAAGTTGTTAACAATATTAACTATTTGTGTTAAACATGCTTGTATTATTTTTAACCACCTTTAACTTGTTAACAATATTAACTATATGTGTTAAACATGCTTGCATTATCTTTAAACACCTTTAACTTGTTAACAATATTAACTATATGTATTAAACATACTTGTATTATCATTAAACACCTTTAATGTATTAACAATATTAACTATATGTGTTAAACATGCTTGCATTATCATTAAACACCTTTAACTTGTTAACAAAAACATATATTTCATAAATAAGTAAATATAAATTATATATATGAATGAGGTAGATCCCCACGACTTGATCAATTGAAAAGTAGCTCGTCTGCAGAAAAAGTGTGAGCACCCCTGCCCTACAGTGATTTTGTAAACAGGTTTCCCTTCCCTTTATTTTGGTCCTCATAACGTCAAATGTCCCCTAAAGTGACTTTGTAAACAGAAAGACGTCCCCAATAAGTACACATTGCCAGAACACACACACACACACATTTTTGGAGCAGTCTTGAGGGAACGATGTTGGCGTACTTTAAGTTCCAGGCAGTCCATGCGTTCTGCATTTTATACATTTACAATATAAATATAAGCTTTATTGTATTGGAATGAATTGTTGCAGCCTTATATTGGCCCATAAAACCCACACATCAATACCATTATTGCACAAATCAAGCACCATCGGGTAATTTCACCCCATTTTCACCTGCTCTGTCTGTCTTATAATGAATTTTTACTGTGTTTTGGGATTAGACTTTAATAACGCGAAAGCCATTACAAACATTAGCAGCGCGAGTGTTGGGAACTGGCAACGATTTGGACCACATCCGCTTCTCCCGTGACATGTTGTACATACACTTGTGCTAATGTGGAGCTACAGCAGCTTCTCCCCAGCAGGAAGGATGCAAGTGTAAATCCCAGGAAGTCTAAACAAATTGGTAAAAATCTCTTCCGTTAGCCATTCAAGAGGTCAAAAGTCCTTTGTGAGTCATCATGCGCTGAGTAGATTTGCTATGGAAACTACAGAGCACACGGTAAATGCAGCCATGATAGAACATCATTATGTGGGATACAATTACGATGGGAACTAGCGTCAGAATCCGCAATATCATCTCAAGACACAGAGTGCAGGACTGCTCTTTGGCATCTTACATCCACACAATTTGCAGCCCTTAAAATACACACAATTAGGAGGCAGTAGCATTCAGCAAGTCTGGATTCAGTCAACTGCAGCAGACAGATTTTATGAAATGGACACAGAAGCTTACAGGGGGGGGAAAAAAAATCCATGAACTCGATAAACATCACCAGAGCTGGACAAAGTTCAATTTCTGTACTCAAAAGTTGAACTGATAGTTTAGTTCAGAGGCAAAATATTAGAAGTACTGAGATATAGTGCAGTTCCAAAATTAACATTAACAGGTGGCGACTTGTTCAGGGTAGGGATGTCCCGATCCAGGTTTTTGCACTTCCGATCCGATACCGATACTGACCGATAATGGCCTATCCGAGCATGTATTAAAGTTTAAAGTTATTTAGCCTACTTAGTTGTCAGAATCATGTTGAAAAGGGTTTTAGTACTCTTGATAACAACTAGCCAGCTGAATTAGGGGAGTTTGAATAATACACAATGGTTGGTAACAAGAAACTGACCTGTTTATTCAAGGATAAACACAAAATAGACAAAATTATACATGACAAACAGAAATGGCATCATTGAACTAGGGCTGGGCGATATGGCCTTTTTTTAATATTGCGATATTTTAAGGCCATATTGCGATACACAATATATATCTCCATATTTTGCCTCAGCCTTGAATGAACACTTGATGCATATAATCACAGCAGTATGATGATTCTATGTGTTTTGATTAATTGATTGAGACTTTTATTAGTAGGTTGCACAGTGAAGTACATATTCCATACAATTGACCACTAAATGGTAACACCCCAATAAGTTTTTCAACTTGGGGTCCACTTAAATTGATTCATGATACAGATATATACTATCAGATATATACTATCATCATAATACAGTCATCACACAAGATAATCACATTGAATTATTTACATTATTTATAATCCAGGGTGTGGAGGGGGGCGCCGGATGTAAGTGTCAAAAAGACAGCCAAAAGAGTTTGATATGAGAATAAATCTAAAGTTAAAATATAGGGTAGAAATGCAACCATTTGCAGGAAATGTAGTCTTGATTTTCAACATTTTCTTTTAAGGCTTGCATGTCTACATTAAAACATTCTTCTTCATACTGCATTAATATATGCTACTTTTAAACTTTCATGCAGAGAAGGAAATCACAACTAAAAAAAAACACTAATTTTTTCATACGGTGTTGATGTGGAAATTTTTGCCTCTGCATTTTGATGGTGTGGGCGTGTGGCACCGAATGGAGATAAGCGTCTCGACAGACGTCACAATATTTGAACAATGATGACGAAAACTTGTTTTCTCTGTCGTGTCGGTGTGTCGAAAATTGTTATGCGCTTATTTTTTTATTCGATTTTGTGCGTGGCATATAATTGTTATGCGCGGAGGACATTTAAACAGTGCGCAATTGCACAAGCGCACACCTTAGAGAGAACGTTGGTCACACGGCTGCGCTAACATCACAGCTAACGTTAGCCATGCTGCTACCTCTCTGCTGGGAGAGGACGTATACGTATGTGACGTATGACGTGACAGTATGTGACGTATGTCGTGACAGTATGTGACGTGTGTAAGAAGGTGCGCTTGCTGTCTGTGAGAGGGAGACACAGAAAAGAGTGAGAAGAGCCTGTCGTGTAATGCCAGCAGCTAAAAGCAACTGCGTTAGAATCCACAGACGTGTGGATGTGTTGAAGGTGTGCTGGAAAATGCGGAACGGAAATTATAGGGAGCAGCAGAAAAGTGGAAGGTACTATTTAAATAGGTGCGTTGGAAAACACGGAGCAGAGTTGTTTTTTTTATACTGGATCGGCATTTTCCCATGCCTTGCCGATACGCATTTTTTTGCAAATATCGGCGGCCGATCCGATCCAAATATCGGATCGGGACATCCCTAGTTCAGGGTGCACCCCGCCTTCCTCCCGAATGCAGCTGAGATAGGCTCCAGCACCCTCCGCGACCGCAAAAAAGGGACAAGCGGCAGAAAATGGATGGAAAGAAGTGGAATTAATTCTTCTCACAGTATCTATCTTAAATAAACTGTCAATAAAATTTGAAACTCAGAACTGTTCAGTGTTGGGAGTAACGCCGTTAGTTTCGGCGGTAACTAGTAATCTAACGCGTTATTTTTTATATTCAGTAACTCAGTTACTGTTACTACATGAAGCATTACTGCGTTATTTTACGATATTTTTCATGTAGTATCGGCTAGAAACAGAAGATCTGAGTGTGTTTTATTGCAGCGCTGCGGTGGAAAAGAAAATGCGTGCTTTGTGTGGGTGGGAGCGGGGGGGACTCCCATACCGCAGTTGAGGGGCGCAGGGGAGACGTTCCTCCAGGGCCTATGTACGTCTTCGGGGCTAACAACCTTCACTTTGGGTCTTTACAGCTGAGGGTGAATGACGAGACCGGCGGTTTGTTGCAACTTTGTGACTTTATTGGACGCAGCCATCCACCAAGCTAGAGCACCTGCACGCACTCACTGTCGCCGCTCGCTCACCTCTCTCGCCCACTCACTCATTGACGTCACTCACCTCACATGCTGTCATATCTTAAAGGGCCACACACACACACACACACACACACACACAAACCCCGTTTCCATATGAGTTGGGAAATTGTGTTAGATGTAAATATAAACGGAATACAATGATTTGCAAATCATTTTCAACCCATATTCAGTTGAATATGCTACAAAGACAACATATTTGATGTTCAAATTCATAAACGTTTTTTTTTGTGCAAATAATCATTAACTTTAGAATTTGATGCCAGCAACACGTGACAAAGAAGTTGGGAAAGGTGGCAATAAATACTGATAAAGTTGAGGAATGCTCATCAAAGACTTATTTGGAACATCCCACAGGTGAACAGGCAAATTGGGAACAGGTGGGTGCCATGATTGGGTATAAAAGTAGATTCCATGAAATGCTCAGTCATTCACAAACAAGGATGGGGCGAGGGTCACCACTTTGTCAACAAATGCATGAGCAAATTGTTGAACAGTTTAAGAAAAACCTTTCTCAAGCAGCTATTGCAAGGAATTTAGGGATTTCACCATCTACGCTCTGTAATATCATCAAAGGGTTCAGAGAATCTGGAGAAATCACTGCACGTAAGCAGCTAAGCCCGTGACCTTCCATCCCTCAGGCTGTACTGCATCAACAAGCGACATCAGTGTGTAAAGGATATCACCACATGGGCTCAGGAACACTTCAGAAACCCACTGTCAGTAACTACAGTTGGTTGCTACATCTGTAAGTGCAAGTTAAAACTCTTCTATGCAAGGCGAAAACCGTTTATCAACAACACCCAGAAACGCCGTCGGCTTCGCTGGGCCTGAGCTCATCTAAGATGGACTGATACAAAGTGGAAAAGTGTTCTGTGGTCTGACGAGTCCACATTTCAAATTGTTTTTGGAAACTGTGGACGTCGTGTCCTCCGTACCAAAGAGGAAAAGAACCATCCAGATTGTTCTAGGTTGAAAGTGTAAAAGCCAGCATCTGTGATGGTATGGGGGTGTATTAGTGCCCAAAACATGGGTAACTTACACATCTGTGAAGGCACCATTAATGCTGAAAGGTACATACAGGTTTTGGAGCAACATATGTTGCCATCCAAGCAACGTTACCATGGACGCCCCTGCTTATTTCAGCAAGACAATGCCAAGCCACGTGTTACATCAACGTGGCTTCATAGTAAAAGAGTGCGGGTACTAGACTGGCCTGCCTGTAGTCCAGACCTGTCTCCCATTGAAAAGGTGTGGCGCATTATAAAGCCTAAAATACCACAACGGAGACCCCCGGACTGTTGAACAACTTAAGCTGTACATCAAGCAAGAATGGGAAAGAATTCCACCTGAGAAGCTTCAAAAATGTGTCTCCTCAGTTCCCAAACGTTTACTGAGTGTTGTTAAAAGGAAAGGCCATGTAACACAGTGGTGAACATGCCCTTTCCCAACTACTTTGGCACGTGTTGCAGCCATGAAATTCTAAGTTAATTATTATTTGCAAAAAAAAATAAAGTTTATGAGTTTGAACATCAAATATGCTGTCTTTGTAGCATATTCAACTGAATATGGGTTGAAAAGGATTTGCAAATCATTGTATTCCGTTTATATTTACATCTAACACAATTTCCCAACTCATATGGAAACGGGGTTTATACATACGCTACTCTCATAACAACTAACAAGACATCATGACAAAGCCAGAAGTCGAGTTTTTTAACATGGAGACATTCTCAATACTTTTCTTTTGTCGAGCACAAAGAAAGTAACATTTTAGTTAAATGTAAGTTGTGTCTTGGATCAAAGATCCTATCTACTTAAAGTTAAAGTTAAAGTTGTGACGATCTGTCACTTCATTTCGGTTTGTTTCCATGTTTTTGTATTTACTTCCTGTCAGTGCTCTTATTTTGTTATATTTCCTGTTGGTTCCGCTGAGCACTGTTTTCTCCTCACCTGCCGTTGATTGGCAGCCGGTCCACACCTGCTGCCAATCAGCACATGTCTATTTATGTTTTCACTCGAGCACTCCTCAGTGCTCGACGATAGACTATGTTAGGAACTGTTGTATGCAAGACTGCTACATTTCTCTGTTGTTTTATTATTAAAATCATCTTACTTGCTCATCCTCCTCCTGGTTCTTGCATCTTGGGGTCACACAAACGGCAGCCATGCGAGTTCCTCACAAAAGTGCCATTATGTTGCAGCTATTTAAAATAGTTTTGTCAATTTGTTCTGGCCTGAAATAAATTGGCCCTTTGAAACATATTTGTCTTTGGTGTTGTATGTAGACCACATTGCTTTTTGAGTTCAGTGATGCAAATGCATGTCAAGTTGATCAACACATTGTATTATTCTCCAGTGCAATAACAGTACTGACATGAAGGCTAAAAGGGCATTAATGGGAGCCTTAAAAAAAGGGGGAAAAAATAAGTAACTAAATAGTTACTTTTCACAGTAACGCATTACTTTTTGGTGTAAGTAACTGAGTTAGTAACTGAGTTACTTTTGAAATAAAGTAACTAGAAACTGTAACTAGTTACTGGTTTTCAGTAACTAACCCAACACTGGAACTGTTATTGTCTTTTGTGGTATAGGTGCATGGTCACATTTTTCAAAAACATTTTAACTAAATTAATAATAAAAATATTAATAATCACAACTATACTTATAATAATACTGTACATGTTTCTTAAATAAACTGTCAACAAAATTTGAAACTCAGAACTGTTATTGTCTTTTGTGGTATAGGTGCATGGTCACATTTTTCAAACCTTCAACTGGAACAATTAAGAATACCGTATTTTCCGGACCATAGGGCTCACCGGATTATAAGGCGCATTAAAGGAGTCATATTATTATGATTTTTTTCTGAATGTTAAAGACTTCCTTGTGGTCTACATAACATGTGATGGTGGTTCTTTGGTCAAAATGTTGCATAGATGATGTTTTGCAGTTAAGTTAAGTTAAAGTTAAAGTAGCAATGATTGTCACACACACACACTAGGTGTGGTGAAATTTGTCCACTGCATTTGACCCATCCCCTTGCTCACCCCCCGGGAGGTGAGGGGAGCAGTGGGCAGCAGCGGTGGCCGCGCCCGGGAATCATTTTTGGTGATTTAACCCCCAATTCCAACCCTTGATCCTGAGTGCCAAGCAGGGAGGTAATGGCTCCCATTTTTATAGTCTTTGGTATGACTAGGCCGGGGTTTGAACTCACGACCTACCGATCTCAGGGAGGACACTAACCACTAGGCCACTGAGTAGGTCTTTCTGACAGTCGCATCCGTAAGCGCCGTTTTGTGGGCGGTCTTATTTACGTGCCTCCACTTTGACATCGTCTTCTCCCCGTCATTTTTGTTGTAGCGGTATAGCGTGCAAGGACGGGAGTGGAAAAAGTGTCAAAAGATGGCGCTAACTGTTTTAATGACATTCAGACTTTACTTCAATCAATAACGGAGCAGCATCTCCTCATCCGTGGCTCACTAGTGCAACAACGAGGCCGGAAATGTGTCCCGTAAAAAACTCTCTAATAACTAAAGTTCCTTGGGTGAATAATGTAAACTCACTACACCGGTATGTTTTAGTGCTTTCATTGCGAGTTTACTGACAGATATAAGTAAGAACTTTACACTACTTTATATTAGAAATGGCAACACCTGAGGATGAATGTCCCATAACAAGAAGATAGAGAATAAGAATAAGTTTAATGACTCCGGGATCGGCATGGACTACGGGATCGGCATGGACTACAGTGGCGGACGTGCGCAAATTTTCAGGACTGATATATTGGCTCCCAAATAGTGTTTTGTATCCAACACCATGCGGTAGATCCCAAATACACATCAGCAGGTACCTCAAGGTAAGAAAAGTTGCTTTTGTACAATATTGTGACACAAAACGGCAGATATGTCTGCTAATGGGTGCCATTTTGCGGTCCTTACACACACACACCATAGTAATACTTGTATCTCTGACTACGGTAGACGTAATGGGCCGATAATCCATCAAGCGGTGCGGCTTCAAAGTCGTACTATAACATTTTGACAGATTTTTGAGTGGAACATTTAAAGTTTTGGTGTTGTTTGCTGGCGTCATATTGCAGTCTACACGTATATATTATGTATGACTGCCATCTACTGGTCACACTTATAATTTCACCACGTACCAAATAAAATTGCTCAATGTGGCCCCCCTGAGTAAAAATATTTGCTCAGCTTTGGGTTAACATCTAGTTCTCAGACACTTTGTGTACTTGTCTGTACACAATGTTTTCAAGCAGAAACAACACAAACGTAACATTTTACTCAACTGAGTTGGAGCCCATAGCTCATTAAGGAGGACACAACCAAAAAAAAAAACATCCCAGAGGGAAGAAATACCGGTAAAACGCTAAGTGTAAACCTGGGGTGTCAAACGTACGGCCCGAGGGCCGGATCAGGCCCACAAACAGGTTTTATCCGGTTTGCTTAGTATAAAAATTAACCTGAAATTTTGGAATGAAATAAACTGCTGTTCTAAATGTGTCCACTGGATGTCGCAATAGCAATTCTTTGTATCTTTGTAGATGATGCTACATTTGTACAAAATAAACCACGTTAGTACATCAGTCGAGGAAAATGACCCAACTAGATAAAACATCCTGTAATTTGATTTTGATATAAAAAAAATAGATTGAAAATTAACACTAATGGGTTGACTGATGAACATTATCACATCATTTATTCAGAAAATAGAAATAACGACAAATACATTATTAACCGCAACATGTAAGTGTAAAAAAAAACAACTACAACATTATGATTTGTACATTTTCAGAATGTGCTTGTTCTATTTTTAAACAAAGAAAATAATCTGAAGTTGTCTTCATTTTTAAGTTATCGTGCCGTGATTTTACCACTTAGGAGTAGATTTTTTCTCCATGTGGCCACCCATCTAAAATGAGTTTGCCACCCCTGGTGGAAAGGAACAAAAACTAAACATCCAAGTTTGGATTTAGGGACAGTACTGGCCTCTAATTATTTATACCAAACCACAGGCCTTGTTCTGCAGAATTGTCTATGAACAAAGAGAGTTAAAAAAACCTTATGATGTCTGCTTTTTAGTTAGCTAAAAACTGCTGCCACGCACTTCTTGTCGGGATCCCCAGCAAGAACATCCAGAAGCTGCAGTACTGACAGAATAGTGCTGCTAGGATCCTGATGAGAGTGCAGAAATACGACAATATCACACCAATTCTCAGATCCCTTCACTGGCTTCCTGTTCCACTCAGGATTGAATACAAAGTCTCCCTACCTAACCCACCAGTGGCTCCATGGAAATGCCCCCCTCTACCTCAAAGAACTACTCACCCCCCAAATCCTCCACACGACACCTCCGCTCCGGACAGGCTAACCGCCTCCAACCTCCGAGGACAAAGCTACGAACAATGGGAGACCGGGCTTTCTGCTCCGCCGCTCCAAGTCTGTGGAACGCTCTCCCTGACCACCTGAAGGCACCACAGACAGTGGATGCTTTTAAAAAAGGCTTAAAACCATTTTTTTTTTTTTTTTAAATCCTTTTTTTTTTTAGATATATGCATACTAGTTCTAGCTATTAGGCTGTTCTAGTTTTATTTGTATTTATTATCTTTTAATTGTATTTAGTTGTTTTTTTTTAATACACTGCAGCACTTTGAGGTTGTTTGCTCAATGTAAAGTGCTTTTTACAAATAAAAAGTATTATTATTTTTAGGGATGTCCAATAATATCGGACTGCCGATATTATCGGCCGATAAATGCTTTAAAATGTAATATCGGAAATTCTCGGTATCGGTTTCAATATTATCGGTTTCAAAAAGTAAAATGTTTGACTTTTTAAAACGTCGCTGTGTACACGGACATAGGGAGAAGTACAGAGCGCCAATAAACCTTAAAGGCACCGTTTGTGTGCCGGCCCAATCACATAATATCTACGGCTTTTTTCACACACACACAAGGGAATGCCATGCATACTTGGTCAACAGTCATACAAGTCACACTGAGGGTGGCCGTATAAACAACTTTAACACTGTTAAAAATATGCGCCACACTGTGAACCCACACCAAACAAGAATGACAAACACATTTCGGGAGAACATCCGCACCGTAACACAACATAAACACAACAGAACAAATACCCAGAATCCCTTTCAGCACTAACTCTTCCGGGACACTACATTATACACCCCCCGCTCCCCCCTCCCCCCCAACCTCAACCTCCCTCATGTCCCAAAATCCAAGCTGCTGTTTTGAGGCATGTTAAAAAAAATAATGCACTTTGTGACTTCAATAATAAATATGGCAGTGCCATGTTGGCACTTTTTTTTCCATAATTTGAGTTTAAGTTGTTGTCTTATTTCGTAAAACCTTGTTACATTGTTTAATGCATCCAGCGGGGCATCACAACAAAATTAGGCATAATAATGTGTTAATTCCACGACTGTATATATTGATATCGGTTGATATCGGTATCTGTAATTAAGAGTTGGACAATATCGGAATATCGGATATTGGCAAAAAAGCCATTATCGGACATCTCTAGTTATTATTATTATTATTAGCATTTCCCCAAAGTAAGGTGACATTAGTGGTCAATATTTGTTTGACATGACATGCTTATAATTGTTTAGTGTGGTTTCACTATATGGCACATATTTATGACAGTGCTGTTTAGTGTGGTTTCACTATATGGCACATATTTATGACAGTGTTGGCGTTGTTCACGCTGCCACCCTTAGTGTGACATGTATGGCTGTTGAGTAAGTATGCCCTTCATTTGTTCGTGTGCTGTGTGTTCAAAGTCCTGATAATTATGTCTATAGTTCATTATCGGCCACTAGGCCACCTACTCAGTGGCCTAGTGGTTAGAATGTCCGCCCTGAGATCGGTAAGTTGTGAGTAGAGATGTCCGATAATATCGGACTGCCGATATTATCGGCCGATAAATGCTTCAAAATGTAATATCGGAAATTATCGGTATCGGTTTCAAAAAGTAAAATGTCTGACTTTTTAAAACGCCGCTGTGTACATGGACGTAGGGAGAAGTACAGAGCGCCAATAAACCTTAAAGGCACTGCCTTTGCGTGCCGGCCCAATCACATAATATCTACAGCTTTTCACACACACAAGTGAATGCAAAAGCATACTAGGTCAACAGCCATACAGGTCACACTGAGGGTGGGCGTATAAACAACTTTAACACTGCTACTAATATGCGCCGCACTGTGAACCCACACCAAACAAGAATGACAAACACATTTCGGGAGAACATTCGCACCGTAACACAAGATAAACACAACAGAACAAATACCCAGAACCCCTTGCAGCACTAACTCTTCCGGGACGCTACATTATACACCCCCCGCTCCCCCCCAACCCCGCCCACCTCAACCTCCCTCATGTCCCAAAATCCAAGCTGCTGTTTTGTATATATCGATATCGGTTGATATCGGTATCTGTAATTAAGAGTTGGACAATATCGGAATATTGGATATTGGCAAAAAAGCCATTATCGGACATCTCTAATTATTATTATTATTATTATTATTAGCATTTCCCCAAAGTAAGGTGACATTAGTGGTCAATATTTGTTTGACATGACATGCTTATAATTGTTTAGTGTGGTTTCACTATATGGCACATATTTATGACAGTGTTGTTTAGTGTGGTTTCACTATATGGCACATATAGACATATGACAGTGTTGGCGTTGTTCACGCTGCCACCCTTAGTGTGACATGTATGGATGGCTGTTGAGTAAGTATGCCCTCCATTCGCTCGTGTGCAGTGTGTTCAAAGTCCTGATAATTATGTCTATAATTCATTATCGGCCACTAGGCCACCTATTCAGTGGTCTAGTGGTTAGAATGTCCGCCCTGAGATCGGTAAGTTGTGAGTAGAGATGTCCGATAATATCGGACTGCCAATATTATCGGCCGATAAATGCTTTAAAATATAATATCGGAAATTATCGGTATCGGTTACAAAAAGTAAAATGTATAACTTTTTAAAACGCCGCTGTGTACACAGACGTAGGGAGAAGTACAGAGCGCCAATAAACCTTAAAGGCACTGCCTTTGCGTGCCGACCCAATCACATAATATCTACGACTTTTCACACACACAAGTGAATGCTAGCATACTTGGTCAACAGCCATACAGGTCACACTGAGGGTGGCCGTATAAACAACTTTAACACTGCTACTAATATGCGCCACACTGTGAACCCACACCAAACAAGAATGACAGACACATTTCGGGAGAACATTCGCACCGTAACACAACATAAACACAACAGAACAAATACCCAGAATCCCTTGCAGCACTAACTCTTCCGGGACGCTACAATATACACCCCCCGCAATCCCCACCAAATTCCAAGCTGCTGTTTTGAGCCATGTTAAAAAAAAATAATGCACTTTGTGACTTCAATAATAAATATGGCAGTGCCATGTTGGCACTTTTTTCCATAAGTTGAGTTGATTTATTTTGGAAAACCTTGTTACATTGTTTAATGCATCCAGCGGGGCATCACAACAAAATTAGGCATAATAATGTGTTAATTCCACGACTGTATATATCGGTATTGGTTGATATCGGTATGGGTAATTAAGAGTTGGACAATATCGGAATATCAGATATCAGCAAAAAAGCCATTATCGGACATCTCTAATTATTACTATTATTATTATTATTAGCATTTCCCCAAAGTAAGATGACATTAGTGGTCAATATTTGTTTGACATGACATGCTTATAATTGTTTAGTGTGGTTTCACTATATGGCACATATTTATGACAGTGTTGGCGTTGTTCACGCTGCCACCCTTAGTGTGACATGTATGGCTGTTGAGTAAGTATGCCCTTCATTCGTTTGTGTGCTGTGTGTTCAAAGTCCTGATAATTATGTCTATAGTTCATTATCGGCCACTTGGCCACCTACTCAGTGGCCTAGTGGTTAGAATGTCCGCCCTGAGATCGGTAAGTTGTGAGTAGAGATGTCCGATAATATCGGACTGCCGATATTATCGGCCGATAAATGTTTTAAAATGTTATATCGGAAATTATCGGTATCTGTTTCAAAAAGTAAAATGTATGACTTTTTAAAATGCCGCTGTGTACACGGACGTAGGGAGACGTACAGAGCGCCAATAAACCTTAAAGGCACTGCCTTTGCGTGCCGGCCCAGTCACATAATATCTACGACTTTTCACACACACAAGTGAATGCAAAAGCATACTAGCTCAACAGCCATACAGGTCACACTGAGGGTGGCCATATAAACAACTTTAACACTGTTACAAATATGCGCCACACTGTGAACCCACACCAAACAAGAATGACAAACACATTTGGGGAGAACATCCGCACCATAACACAACATAAACACAACAGAACAAATACCCAGAACCCCTTGCAGCACTAACTCTTCCGGGACGCTACAATATACACCCCCCGCTACCCCCACCAAATTCCAAGCTGCTGTTTTGAGGCATGTTAAAAAAAATAATGCACTTTGTGACTTCAATAATAAATATGGCAGTGCCATGTTGGCATTGTTTTCCATAACTTGAGTTGATTTATTTTGGAAAACCTTGTTAAGTTAAAGGTTAAAGTTAAAGTACCAATGATTGTCACACACACACTAGGTGTGGCGAATTTATTCTCTGCATTTGACCCATCACCCTTGATCACCCCCTGGGAGGTGAGGGGAGCAGTGGGCAGCAGCGGTGGCTGCGCCCGGGAATCATTTTGGTGATTTAACCCCCAATTCCAACCCTTGATGCTGAGTGCCAAGCAGGGAGGTAATGGGTCCCATTTTTAAAGTCTTTGGTATGACTCGGCCAGGATTTGAACTCCCAACCTACCGATCTCAGGACGGACACTCTAACCACTAGGCCACTGAGCAGGTTACATTGTTTAATGCATCCAGCGGGCATCACAACAAAATTAGGCATAATAATGTGTTAATTCCAGGACTGTATATATCGGTATCGGTTGATATCGGTATCGGTAATTAAGAGTTGGACAATATCGGAATATCAGATATCAGCAAAAAAGCCATTATCGGACATCTCTAATTATTATTATGATTATTATTATTAGCATTTCCCCAAAGTAAGGTGACATTAGTGGTCAATATGTGTTTGACATGACATGCTTGGAGTTCAAACTACCGCATGGTGTTGGATACAAAACACTATTTGGGAGCCAATATATCAGGGGCCATATTTCCTCCCAAATACATTTAGCTGTCATCTCCGATGTAAACAATGTGACTTTGACTTTCTCCTTCCATTAGCTCTATTGCCTCCCAAGTCTGCGCGCAGAGCAATGACTCAAGTATGAGAAATAATCAATACGGCTCCTGGTCGGGCCCAGCGAGCCGCGGTGCACAGTCCTGATCAGCTTTGACAGAGACAGATAGCAGCGCCGCGTCGCAGAGTAATTAAGATGCTCTGTCGTCATGTGGATAAACTCAATAGCGTGACGTCTGCGAGGCGGCAAAGCTGCGAGATGTAGCGCTATGACAAAAAGGTTATGATGAGACGTCCTGAATGTATCGGACATTTTTTGGATGGTAAAAAAAACGGCAAAAGGTAAAGATTAAAAGTCACGGGTGTAGTCAGCTTGCATGTGGTTATTGGAAGGAAAAACAGTTTGGACGGTAGGACAACTTGGTGTTCAACATCAATTAAAGTTGAGGACAGGACAAGGCAAGCGATTTAGCGCCGTGTCTGTATCGCTTCACAAGGGCAGCAGTGACAAGGGAATTGGAAACGGCGACTATTTGACTGATAGGGTTTATTTACCCACATTTCAGACAGTTATACAGTTTCAAAATGTAATTGTGTGAATGCTCCAAAGCATTCACACATATGGTTTTCTACACCAAAATTCATCTATTTATTCTTCTACTTCTTCTCCAGATTTTGGCGCGCTCTACCTTCCACATTTTTCACCCGATTCAAACTTCAAACTGTTCAGCCTATTTGAGAATCGCCGGCTTTCCCTTGACAAATTCCAAAAATTCCCAGATTTCCCAGAATTCCAGCTTTTCCAGGCCATTGTTCCCATTCCAAATGAATTGGCCATTTTTCAAACTTTCCACATTTTTCAACCGATTCAAACCATTGCACCTTCAACTAAAGATGGGGCGGCATGGCGTAGTGGGTAGAGCAACCGTGCCAGAAACCTGAGGGTTGCAGGTTCGCTCCCCGCCTCTTACCATCCAAAAAAAAAAAATCGCTGCCGTTGTGTCCTTGGGCGGGACACTTCACCCTTTGCCCCCGGTGCCACTCACACCGGTGAATTGAATGATGAATGATAGGTGGTGGTCGGAGGGGCCGTTGGCGCAAATTGCAGCCACGCTTCCGTCAGTCTACCCCAGGGCAGCTGTGGCTATGAAAGTAGCTTACCACCACCAGGTGTGAATGAATGATGGGTTCTACATGTAAAGCGACTTTGGGTACTTAGAAAAGCGCTATATAAATCCCAGTTATTATTAAAGATGTCCGATAATATCGGACTGCCGATATTATCGGCCGATAAATGCTTTAAAATGTGGTATCGGAAATTATCGGTATCGGTTTCAAAAAGTAAAATTGATGACTTTTTAAAACGCCGCTGTGTACACGGACATAGGGAGAAGTACAGAGCGCCAATAAACCGTGCCGGCCCAATCACATAATATCTACAGCTTTTCACACACACAAGCGAATGCAATACATACTTGGTCAATAGCCATACAGGTCACACAGAGGGTGGCCGTATAAACAACTTTAACACTGTTACAAATATGCGCCACACTGTGAACCCACACCAAACAAGAATGACAAACACATTTCGGGAGAACAGCCGCACCGTAACACAACATAAACACAACAGAACAAATACCCAGAACCCCTTGCAGCACTAACTCTTCCGGGACGCTACAATATACACCTCCCGCTACCCTCCACCCCCCCCACCACCTCAACCCCGCCCCCCGAACCCCTCCCACCTTAACCTCCTCATGCTCTCTCAGGGAGAGCATGTCCCAAATTCCAAGCTGCTGTTTTGAGGCATGTTAAAAAAAATAATGCACTTTGTGACTTCAATAATAAATATGGCAGTGCCATGTTGGCATTTTTTTCCATAACTTGAGTTGATTTATTTTGGAAAACCTTGTTACATTGTTTAATGCATCCAGCGGGGCATCACAACAAAATTAGGCATAATAATGAGTTAATTCCACGACTGTATATATCGGTATCGGTTGACATAGAATATCGGCAAAAAAGCCATTATCGGACATCTCTACCTTCAACACATTCCACCATTCTGGAAATTCAAACTTCCCCATTTCCAAGTTCAAAAAAATTCCAGGATTTTCCAGAATTCCTAGTTTTCCAAAGCCCTATTTCTACCCCGTTTTCCTGGCGACTACTATGGCGTCACATTAGTGCCAAAAATCCGAGCGCATAAAAACTGTTATCGCGCGCTGATTCTCCACTTCGTACGCGCGCGCGACACTCTTTTGCGCGCGCGGTGCCTTTCTGCGCGCGCGACGCCTTTCTGCGCGCTCTCTGTGTACTCCTGGCATCTCTCCTCGCGCTGTCATGTTTCTTTTTGGCACTTTGGGGGCGGGTATGCTTGGACGGCCCCTTCTTTCTGATTGGCTGTGAGCATTTTTCATATGACCAATCATTCTCCAGCGTAGCAACGTTGTAGCCATCTTACCTCGGACATCTAGCCTCAATCATTACATTGATGTCAATGGTACATGTACTAATTAAATTACCATAACTTGCTCGATTTTCGACCAATTTACAAACGGTTTGCCTTGTTACAAATCTTATTACATGTAGATATGACATAGGATGCTGTACCTGTTGAAATGACCTCTTTCGCTTTAAAAAAAAAAAAGACTTAATTGTGCAACATAGTTGTGTAGGGTCAGTGTTAGTCAGTTCTCTGATTATTTTAAACTGTTTCAGAATACATTATTAAAAGCTATTTTTAACATTTTAAAAACAAAATTCAAAGACTATTTCATTCATTTTATGGCTGAATCAAAAAAAATTCCATAAATTAGAAAACAAATGTTCAAGAAGAAGTAAAAATATAAAATAATGTTATGGTTGGATGTTATTGCTGGTGGACCAGTTCTGGCTGAAAGATGTGATTATGGTGTTTGTTGTCTTATTATTTATTTGGGTCACATTTTGTATTACCCTGTATTGTGTTTATGTGGTATGAAATAACCTTCATCAGCGCGCGACATTTTTTTATCCACTTCTTCCTCCGTAAATCTTGATACATATTGACGATGACCCGCCCTGCTATACTTCTGATTGGCTCTGAGCATTTTTCGCCTGACCAATCAGAAAGAAGGGGCCGTCTAAGCATACCCGCCCCCAAAGTGCCAAAAAGAAACATGACAGAAGTACACAGAGAGCGCGCAGAAAGGCGTCGCGCGCACGCAGAAAGGCACGGCGCGCGCACAGGAAGGCACGGCGCGCGCACAGGAAGGCACCGCGTGCGCGCAAAAGGGTGTCGCGCACGAAGTGGAGAATCAGCGCGCGATAACAGTTTTTATGCGCTCGGATTTTTGGCACTAATGTGACGCCATAGACTACTCCTTCCACATTTTTCAACGCATTTCAACCGTTCCACCGTCAAAACATTCCTCTTAATTAGGACAAAAAACAAAGTTTTTTGAACTGGAAAAATTTTCGGTTTTCCAAAAATTCCGTAATACCATTTCTCAATTCAACATGTTAGTACTTCAAATTCCAACGCCAACCATTTCAACTCATTCAGACCATTCAAGTTTTTTACCATTTACTAAAAAAAATCCAGCTTTTCCCGAAATTCTCAAATTGTTTGGAAATTCCCATTGAAATCAACGGGACATTCTTCAAAGTTCCACAATTCCCACATTTTCCATCTGATTCAAACTGTTCCAACTTCAAAATATACAGCCTGTTTGGGAATTGTGTGCTCTACTTCAACAATTCAAAAACATTTCCAGGATTTCAGTTCAACTTCAGCATTGGAGCATTCACACACAATTCCTTCAGGAATTGCCTCAACTAGTTGCATTTAATTTTACTGATCTTAGATGGTAAAAGTTTGACCCCTGGAATGGACTACCATTTCGACCCAAATATAAAGTCATCTCTCGCCCCAACGCGTGTCAAATATTCACTACAACACATTTTTCAAGCATAATCTACATATTTGTGGTGTAAATTAAGTGATAACTTAAGTATTATACATATTACGGTGAGAGATCCACCAATATGTTTTTTTCAGGGCCGATACCAATTATAAGTAGTCAAGGAGGCCGATAACCGACGTTTGGAGCCAATATTTATTTGCAGTAAAAGTTATTTATAAATGAATAGTATACATCAGTAAACAGCTGGACAAGGCTTAAAGTGTTTTTTTTAACAACTTAAAGTTGTTTTGTGACAAAGTACTGTAGTGCCACATAGTGGCCGGCTGACAGCTGCAGCAATAACGCTTAAAACAAGTCTAATCTTTGTATTTTATTCAGGGCTATCTTATATTCATTAGGGTCATATTACATTTCTTCTCCCATTGAATGCGACTATATTTATAATCTTGATAGTTGATAATATTTGATAAAGATCCTTAAGATACAAAGAAATGCAGTTTATGTGCTGCAATGAAGTTGATTATTATTGGCTTACGGGAGAGGCTGCACACTGTTTATGGAGACACAATGGTACTAATATAAATATATATTTTATATATATATTTATATATATATAAAATATATATATATATATGTATATATATATATATATATTGTTTATATTATAATATAATATAAACTAATAAGAATAATTGTGGTGGTATAGCTCGGTTGGTAGAGTGGCCGTGCCAGCAACTTGAGGGTTCCGGGTTCGATTCTTACTTTCGCCATCCTAGTCACTGCCGTTGTGTCCTTGGGCAAGACACTTTACCCACCTGCTCCCAGTGCCACCCACACTGGTTTAAAGGGGAACATTATCACCAGACCTATGTAAGCGTCAAAATATACCTTGATGTTGCAGAAAAAAGACCATATATTTTTTAACCGATTTCCGAACTCTAAATGGGTGAATTTTGGCGAATTAAACACCTTTCTATTATTCGCTCTCGAAGCAATGACGTCACAACACCGAGTCAAATCAGCTCTGTTATTTTCCGTTTTTTCGACTGTTTTCCGTACCTTGGAGACATCATGCCTCGTCGGTGTGTTGTCGGAGGGTGTAACAACACGAACAGGGACGGATTAAAGTTGCACCAGTGGCCCAAAGATGCGAAAGTGGCAAGAAATTGGACGTTTGTTCCGCACACTTTACCGACGAAAGCTATGCTACGACAGAGATGGCAAGAATGTGTGGATATCCTGCGACACTCAAAGCAGATGCATTTCCAACGATAAAGTCAAAGAAATCTGCCGCCAGACCCCCATTGAATCTGCCGGAGTGTGTGAGCAATTCAGGGACAAAGGCCCTCGGTAGCACGGCAAGCAATGGCGGCAGTTTGTTCCCGCAGACGAGCGAGCTAAACCCCCTGGATGTCTTGGCTCACACCGTCCCTTATGCCACCGAAGATGATCAAGAGAAGAATATCCACCCTAGCTTCCCTGGCCTGCTGACATCAATTCCAAAACTGGACAGATCAGCTTTCAGGAAAAGAGCGCGGATGAGGGTATGTCTACAGAATATATTAATTGATGAAAATTGGGCTGTCTGCACTCTCAAAGTGCATGTTGTTGCCAAATGTATTTCATATGCTGTAAACCTAGTTCATAGTTGTTAGTTTCCTTTAATGCCAAACAAACACATACCAATCGTTGGTTAGAAGGCGATCGCCAAATTCGTCCTCGCTTTCTCCCGTGTCGCTGGCTGTCGTGTCGTTTTCGTCGGTTTCGCTTGCATACGGTTCAAACCGATATGGCTCAATAGCTTCAGTTTCTTCTTCAATTTTGTTTTCGCTACCTGCCTCCACACTACAACCATCCGTTTCAATACATGCGTAATCTGTTGAATCGCTTAAGCCGCTGAAATCCGAGTCTGAATCCGAGCTAATGTCGCTATAGCTTGCTGTTCTATGCGCCATGTTTGTTTGTGTTGGCTTCACTATGTGACGTCACAGGAAAATGGACGGGTGTTTATAACGATGGTTAAAATCAGGCACTTTGAAGCTTTTTTTTAGGGATATTGCGTGATTGTAAAATTTTGAAAAAAACTTCGAAAAATAAAATAAGCCACTGGGAACTGATTTTTAATGGTTTTAACCCTTCGGAAATAGTGATAATGTTCCCCTTTAAATGTAACTTAGATATTGGGTTTTACTATGTAAAAGCGCTTTGAGTCACTAGAGAAAAGCGCTATATAAATATAATTCACTCACACACTCACACACATACTTGCTGCTAGCTGCCTGTTAGCCGGGGGACTAAATAGCCATACAGTATCAGCCAGAGGGTTCAGCGTTTGTAATCACCATTAAAAAGGCATTCATTGACAATGTACTTTTTCCACAAAAATCTGCGGATACTGAACAGAGGCTGAGCGATCGGCACATCTTGAGTATTTTTTTTAAATAAATATTTTTTAAGCAATTCCAAACCTGCCAACTTTTGAAATCAGAAAAACCTAGTAGCCAGGGTCCAGGGGCCGCAGGCCCCGGTAGGTCCAGGACAAAGTCCTGGTGGGGGGTTCAGGCTTCGCCCCCCGACGCAAAATGATTATTAGCATTCAGACAGGTTAAAATGTTGCTAAAACCATCACTTTTCTATCAGTCACAGTGACTTTTCAAAACAAAAATATTACAGCAAAAATCATATGGGTTGATTGACATGTTTATTCTGTAAGCTAACTTCAATAGTTTGAAATTATTTTGACAGTTAATGCCAGTTATCCTGTCAACCTTTCACAAGACTTCAATTTGTTAATTGAAAGTATAAACAGTATAAACACTTTTTACAGTAAACAAATGGTAAAACAGTACTAAACAATTCCATTAAAAAAAAAAAATTGGTGTCATTATTAACTTTCTGTCCAAGCTTGTATAATCTACTGCCTTGTTCAATTGTAAAAAATATTCTGTGCCTAAAATTCACATTTCTATCACAATTATCATACTGTAAACATGGTAAGCTAACTTAATTAAAATTAATAGTCCTGTCAATAGCATGGAATTACAATTCAAATGTAGTTTTTTTGTAAGCCTTTCAAAAGAATTCAAAATATGAAAAATTAATGAAAATTAATTTAAGCCATCAGACACTTGAAAAGTGGCACATCACATCTCTAATGTAATCATTTTAACTTTTCAACAGAAATAGCACTGCAAATATATTAAGGACATACTTCTGTATTTTGGTAGTTATGCTGTCAACATTTAACAAGATTTCTTCAACTTGGACTTGAAAGCATAAATAGTATAAACACTTTTAACAGTATAACAGTACTAAACAATTCCAATAGATAACATTGGTGTCATTACCTTTTTGTGGCTAAAATCCGAAAAACGTTGAAAGTTTTCCACTTGTATCGCTAGCAACGGCATTAGACTTGTGTTTTTTTGTCCCAACGTGGTCTTTTACATCGCTAATTCCTCCGTGTCCGATCGAAAAATCTTGTTTGCACAAGGTGCAATTCGCGTAGTTTTCACCCTTTTTGGAACGGATAATTATTCCCGGATAGGCTTTTGAATATTCTTCACGGAATGACTGCAGTTTTCTTTTCGGTTTAAGACTCGTTTGCGATTTTTCTCTGGCTGATTCCATGATCGTTCGCTCGTTTGGAAACAATGGCAACAGGTGCCTCGTGCTTGGCAGCGGTTCTATAAATAGCCTCGTGCATTTAAAAAAAAAAAAAAATTTTAATTAATGAAAAAACGTATTTTTTATCACTGCAACCGTAACCCGGAATAGGTTGATGAAAACCGTACTAATTACGGGAAAACCGGAGTAGTTGGCAGGTATGCAATTCACATTTATTACAACAAAAATATTCAACACCCTGGGCAGCTACAGTGGATGGCGCACGCCCCCACAATTTGTCACGTGTCATGTGTCAGGTAAACCACGACGAATGGGAGCATATGAATCCCTTCCCTACCGTACGTGAGTCAGTGCCACCCATGGACCTCAAGGCACGTCACTGCTATAGATGATGCCTTTATTTCCCAGGATGTGTTTAATAAATAAATACATAGCGGACTTTCCAATTCATCGGAGGACATCACTTTTGGTGCGAGCGGCGTTATCAGCATTTCCTAACAATGCGTCGTCTAATCACTAATGAAAAATCTTTCCAGTTGGCGCCTCAAGTAGCACACGGTCTGGTAGCGACACATACAGCCCGAGATTTATTGTCAGGATATTGCTTTTACTTTATTGCATTTGCAATTTTCTATCTGGAATCATTGCTTGACTTTTTCCCTCTTTCCAGTCCGGCATCCCTGAGAGTACTGCTTAGATAAAATTGGCGCAACATTAGAGTGCTGGCGGGCGATGCTGAAAAGGAATAGTAATGTGGAAAGACACAGCTATTCTAATGTTGTCCCTAAGTGTTGCCATATCCTGCTGTGTAAGGGAATAACGTTTCATTCGGTCTGCATAAATGCATTTGCAAACAGCACTCCAGCGAGAGAGCGAGCACCTGCTTCCAGAATTGGCTGTGAATAAAAATATTACCTGTCCTTAAATTTTAGGCAAGATATAAATCAGGAAAGCTACTTGATTTTTATTCTTATCGGAAAGTGACAGCTGCTGCACATTATCTTCCTATTACGGGATGTAAAGGTTCATTTTATTTTTTTTGCTTTCACCTGCTGCTTGACAAGAAGTGGAAGTACCTGCTGGATGTTTTATCAGGCTGAGATCTGCCCAAACAAGCCCAGAGAGCTGCAAAGCAAGCTCCTTTGGACCCAGAAAAGCTTCTCACCAGCGCATTAGGCGAGCGAATGCACCGCCATTTACGCCGCGGCGGACACATCAGATGGGGGCCTTCACGCCGGCCGCCATCAAAACAAAGCCCACGGCGCACACACAGTGTCTCGAAATGTGACCCCGAAACAGGAGAGGACTTAATGCTACTCTGGCTGTCCTTGCGAAAACAAATAGGCTCAGAACATTCTATTTTCTACTCCAATTCATGCACTGGATTAGTCGGTACTTCATAACTTAAATGTATTGATTAAAGACGGGCTCCCAGACAGACTCTTTATTGATCAGTGAGAGTTGTTTTTTAAGTGAGAATGCTAGGAGTTCTTCTTGGGAGCCTCAGCATTCAGTGCTTCTAAACCAGTGGTTCTTAACCTGGGTTCGATCCAACCCTATGGGTTCGGTGAGTCGGCCTCAGGGGTTCGGCGGAGGTCAAAACACACCCGACTAAATACAAACTTCTCCCTATCGGCGTATTACGGATACGGCAACAGCAGAAGTCAGACTGATTTGCAGGTGTGTAATTTGTTGTGAGTTTATGCACTGTGTTGGTTTTGTTCTTTGAACAAGGTGATGTTCATGCACGCTTCATTTTGTGCACCAGTAAAAAAACATGGTAACACTTTAGTATGGGGAACATATTCACCATTAATTAGTTGCTTATTAGAGGGGAACATTATCACAATTTCAGAAGGGTTAAAACCATTAAAAATCAGTTCCCAGTGGCTTATTATATTTTTCGAAGTTTTTTTCAAAATTTTACCCATCACGCAATATCCCTAAAAAAAGCTTCAAAGTGCCTGATTTTAACCATCGTTATAAACACCCGTCCATTTTCCTGTGACGTCACATAGTGAAGCCAACACAAACAAACATGGCGCATAGAACAGCAAGCTATAGCGACATTAGCTCGGATTCAGACTCGGATTTCAGCGGCTTAAGCGATTCAACAGATTACGCATGTATTTAAACGGATGGTTGTAGTGTGGAGGCAGGTAGCAAAAACGAAATTGAAGAAGAAACTGAAGCTATTGAGCCATATCGGTTTGAACCGTATGCAAGCGAAACCGACGAAAACGACACGACAGCCAGCGACACGGGAGAAAGCCAGGACGAATTCGGCGAACGCCTTCTAACCAACGATTGGTATGTGTTTGTTTGGCATTAAAGGAAACTAACAACTATAAACTAGGTTTACAGCATATGAAATACATTTGGCAACAACATGCACTTTGAGAGTGCAGACAGTCCAATTTTCATCAATTAATATATTCTGTAGACATACCCTCATCCGCTCTCTTTCCTGAAAGCTGATCTGTCCAGTTTTGGAGTTGATGTCAGCAGGCCAGGGAAGCTCGATATTCTTCTCTTGATCATCTTCGGTGGCATAAGGGACGGTGTGAGCCAAGACATCCAGGGGGTTTAGCTCGCTCGTCTGCGGGAACAAACTGCCGCCATTGCTTGCCGTGCTACCGAGGTCCTTTGTCCCTGAATTGCTCACACACTCCGGCAGATTCAATGGGGGTCTGGCGGCAGATTTCTTTGACTTTATGGTTGGAAATGCATCTGCTTTGAGTGTCGCAGGATATCCACACATTCTTGCCATCTCTGTCGTAGCATAGCTTTCGTCGGTAAAGTGTGCGGAATAAACGTCCAATTTCTTGCCACTTCCGCATCTTTGGGCCACTGGTGCAACTTGAATCCGTCCCTGTTCGTGTTGTTACACCCTCCGACAACACACCAACGAGGCATGATGTCTCCAAGGTACGGAAAACAGTCGAAAAAACGGAAAATAACAGAGCTGATTTGACTCTGTGTTTGAGAAAATGGCGGATTGCTTCCCGATGTGACGTCACGTTGTGACGTCATCGCTCCGAGAGCAAATAATAGAAAGGCGTTTAATTCGCCAAAATTCACCCATTTAGAGTTCGGAAATCGGTTAAAAAAATATATGGTCTTTTTTCTGCAACATCAAGGTATATATTGACGCTTACATAGGTCTGGTGATAATGTTCCCCTTTAACATGCAAATTAGTAACATATTGGCTCTTAACTAGTCATTATTAAGTACTTATTAATGCCTTATTCGGCATGGCCTTATTATAACCCTAACCCTCTAACCTTAACCCTAACCAAATAACTCTAAATTAAGTCTTTATTACTTAGAATATGTTCCCCTAGTGTCCAAATAACTCTAAATTAAGTTTTTGTTACTTAAAATATGTTCCCCATACTAAAGTGTTACCAAAAACGTATAACTTTGTCTTGAATTTGAAAACCAACATTTTATTTTTCACTAAAGAAGGGTTCGGTGAATGCGCATATGAAACTGGTGGGGTTCGGTACCTCCAACAAGGTTAAGAACCACTGTTCTAAACCCTAAATAAATGCAATCAATACAACACCCAGACTGTGACTGTAACGTCCTAAGATTCAGCACAAACACCAAAGCCATAGCAATACATCCAAACCTACACGCGACATGTGGGAGTAGGCCTGGGCCAAAAAAGAAAATCTCCCTTTTTTTAAGAAAAAATGTGATGTACGGTTTTTACCGATTTTTTAAAAAACATTTTTAAAGAAACCAATGATTACAAATGAAAGATAATTCAAAACAAGTTTTGCTTTTATTTGATCAAAAACTAGCAGTTTAAAATGAAACTGTCACGGCCCTGCTGCACATCAGTGTGGATTCATGTGTGTGCTGCGCCGGGCGCACCTCTGGGGGCGTGCCAGTCCGGCTGCAGAAAGCAGCTGCAATCAATCATCGGCCATCAACACACCTGCCCGTGATGAGTGACCAGCCTTCGTAAGCCAGCGCAGCCTGAGATCCGGGGCCAGAACGTAGCTTCTCGTACCCGTACATAGGGCTGGGCGATATATTGAATATACTCGATTTATATCGCGGGTTTGTCTCTGTGACTATATGGTGATATTGGAGTATACGTTCTCACGCAGTTGTTTTTAGCTGCGGGCATTACACTACAGGCTCTTCTCACTCTTTGTCTCTCCTTCTCACAGGGACATAAAATAGGAAATCAAATAGTGTATGTCCTTCACTATGTGGTCGGTTCCCGCGGACGTTATCTCCTTCTGTTGTTGACTATTTGTTTCATACGGTGTTGATGTGGAAATGGTTGCCTCGGCATTTTGTTGTTGTGGCGCCAAACGGAGATGTTGACATGCGGAGTTTCAAGCACTCTTCATTCTCTAGCGGGTGACTTTTCAAATGATGCTACATATTATCAGTAATGCTACTTTTTGTAGCAACGCTTTTGCCGCACACTTGACAAATTACGGTTGTCTGTTCAACATCTTTCCGCTTGAAGCCAAACCACCGCCAGACGATGGACCCCCTGCTGTTTTTCTTGGGAATTAATTCTTCCTTCATTTGTTACCAGATTCACACCTTCTTTCTCTCGTATTACCACTTGCACCACAGCTAACATTACCCATGCCGCTACCTCTCTGCTCCGCGAGGGCGTATACGTATGTGATGTATGTAAGAAGGTGCGCTTGTTTTATGTCTCTGTGAGAAGGAGAGACAAGAAAGACGGAGAAACGCATGCAGTTTGATGCCCCGCAGCTAAAAGCAACTGCGTGAGAACATATACTCCAATATCACGATAGTCATTTTCTATATCGCACAGGGACAAACCCGCGATATATCGAGTATATTCCATACATCGCACAGCACTAATTACAATTATAATATAAACAAAACAACCATCAAAATGATACCATAGCCAAAATCAAGGTAACATCACTACACACTTAACCAATGTGAAAACGGCAGATTCAAGCATATAATAAAAAAAAACACACAACCAATGTAGAAACACACATTTTTAAAATGAAGTTCAGGATGCGCATCGTGCCGTCAACTCATTGCGAGCGCTGCACAGAACTCTAAATACAAAGACGATCGTCATGTTGACTTAAGTCTTTACATCGTACCGTTTCGTTATTTTATTCGCTGAGTGGATAATTTACAATGAAAGAAGGTATTGTGCGTTACTTCAGCATCAGTCTGCCGCCATCTGCTGCCAGCCACAACAGGAGCAGCTGATTGTTTGCACCGGTGTTGATCGGAGTAGCGGCAGCCAATCCACAGGGTAATTGAAGTCAGCTGACACGTCATCTTTAAACAATGTCATGTGTGACGTAGGGCAGTGTTTTTTAACTAGTGTGCCGTGAGATACAGTCTGGCGTGCCGTGGAAGATTATGTAATTTCACCTATTTGGTTTTAAAATGTTTTTTGCAAACCAGTAATTATAGTCTGCAAATGATGTGTTGTTGTTGAGTGTCGGTGCTGTCTAGAGCTCGGCAGAGTAACCATGTAATACTCTTCCATATCAGTAGGTGGCAGCCGGTAGCTAATTGCTTTGTAGATGTCGGAAACAGCGGGAGGCAGCGTGCAGGTCAAAAGGTATTTAATGCTTAAACCAAAAATAAACAAAAGGTGAGTGCCCCTAAGAAAAGGCATTGAAGCTTAGGGAAGGCTATGCAGAACGAGACTAAAACTGAACTGGCTACAAAGTAAACAAAAACAGAATGCTGGACGACAACAAAGACTTACTGTGGAGCAAAGACAATGTACATCCGAACATGACATGGCAATCAACAATGTCCCCACAAAGAAGGATAAAAACAACTGAAATATCCTTGATTGCTAAAACAAAGTAGATGTGGGAAATATCGCTCAATGGAAGACATGAAACTGCTACAGGAAAATACCAAAAAAAGAGAAAAAGCCACCAAAATAGGAGCGCAAGACAAGAACTAAAACACAACACACAGGAAAACAGCAAAAAAGTCCAAATAAGTCAGGGCGTGATGTGATGGGTGATGACAGTACACCTACTTTGAGACAAGAGCTATAGTGATGCATGCTTGGTTATGCTTTAAAGTCATATCCAACAATTGCGACAACGACTTTTTACCGTCAACTGAGTTTGGTTTTTTAATGATTTCTGTTGGTGGTGTGCCTCCGCATTTTTTCAACGCAAAAAATGTGCCTTGGCTCGAAAAAGGTTGAAAAACGTGGGCTAGGTTACACTTGAATTGCCATTGCGACATCCAGGGGACACATTTAGAACAGCCGTTTATTTCGTTAAGAAATTGCAGCTCATTTCAATACTGAGCAAACTCATCTTGCGGGCCGGATTAAACCTGTGCGTAGGCCGTACGTCGGACACCCCTGCCTTAGTGTAAAGCACGGGGTTTAAAAAAAGGTGTATGATTGAACACGGTTGGTTCATGCTGATTGTTCGCCACAGCACCAAAAGGAATACATTTGTTTAAGAAGTGTTTTGGGCCCGTGAGAGGGGAGACATCCCGTCGTCTGGATGGAACTGTGCAATTTTGTTTGACACAAGCGGTAGCCAGAGATTGAGACACTTGGAATATTCCATGTGTTTAGAATAAGCAAAACCGCCCACTGGCGCAATGAGAGACGTGTGATTGCAGCCCCTGACTGAGATGCATCCATCTGTAAGCACAGTCACCCAAAATGAGGGTTGCGCTGCTCCATTCAGATTTTTTTTTGACTAAAACTCTCCCAAATGAACACAAGCCTGAATCCAACCATAAAAGGCTTACGTGACAGACATCCCAGTTCGGTATATGACGAGTAACAGGAAGTAGTACAAATTCATGGAAATTAGTTTACCAGACTACAGAAATTCATAAGTAAACATGAAAAGCTTGCGTACAGCCAATACAGCTACAACATCGATGGCATTAATCGAAATAACGGAACAGATTACCAATACAGTAGATGTTAAACAGTGTGTAGCTACGGTGCTTATTTGTTGCTTATGCAACAAAAGCATTTAGAACAATTAACCATGATATCTTAACTAACAAATTAGAAAGGTATGTCATCAGAAGGATCGTCTTGATCTAGGTCAGGGGTCGGCAACCCGTGGCTCCGGAGCCGCATGCGGCTCTTTGATCACTCTGATGCGGCTCAGCAGCTTACTTGCTGAACCCCCCAATTTTCCCGTGAGACTTCTGGATATCAGTGCCTCTCGCAGAAAACTCCCGGGATTAATATTCACCGATTTTCACCCTTACAGCTAAAATAGGGGCGTGCCATGATGGTACAACATTTGGCGCCCTCTACAATCTGTATTAACAGCGTGCCAGTCCAACACTTGGTATACAATATACATTTACTGCTTGCACACGTACGTGACAGCAAGGCATACTTGGTCAACAGCCACACAGGTTACACTGACGGTGACCATATAAAACAACTTTAACACTCTTACTAATAATGCGCCACACTTTGAACCAAAACCAAACAAGAATGACAAACACATTTCGGGAGAACATTTGCACCTTAACACAACATAAACACAACAGAACAAACACCCAGAATCCCATGCAGCCCTGACTCTTCCGGGCTACATTATACACCCCTGCTACCATCAAACCCCGCCCCTACCCCAAGCCTGCTCCCTCACACATCAACCCCCCCCCCCCCCTCTCTCTGTGCGACGGTTGAGGTGGGGGTGTATAATGTATCCTGGAAGAGTCAGGGCTGCATGGGATTCTGGGTGTTTGTTCTGTTGTGTTTATGTTGTGTTACGGTGCAGATGTTCTCCCGAAATGTGTTTGTCATTCTTGTTTGGTGTGGGTTCACAGTGTGGCGCATTATTAGTAAGAGTGTTAAAGTTTTTTTTTTTTATACAGCCACCGTCAGTGTAACCTGTGTGGTTGTTGAACAAGTATGCCTTGCTGTCACCTACTTGAGCAAGCGGAAGCCTCATTCAACATGTGGCTGATCAGGCACGCTGGTTGTAGTGGGCGCCATATGCTGTACCATTACGGCACGCATGACGCTGACAAGCGCCATTCATTTAAAACCCGCGTGCCGCACCAGCTTTCAAATTCCACATAAAGGTGTGGGCAGCGTGTCTGAGACACCGCGTTTATACATAGCACAAAAAAAAAAAAAAAATTGTATGCAGTGTTATTTAATTTAAAATTTAAAAAAAAAATTTGCGGCTCCCATTGTTTTCTATAATTTGTGAAACTGGTCAAAATGGCTCTTTGACTGGTAAAGGTTGCCGACCCCTGGTCTAGAACTAGGTAAACCAGGCTAACATACGTCTACAACTCTAAACAGTGTATACACTATATTGCCAAAAGTATTTTGCCACCCATCCAAATTATCAGAATCAGGAGTCCTAATCACTTGGAGGAATTATGGTGTGGGGTTGTTTTTCAGGAGTTGGGCTTGGCCCCTTAGTTCCAGTGAAAGGAACTTTGAATGCTCCAGGATTCCAAAACATTTTGGACCATTCCATGCTCCCAATCTGGTGGGATCTTTTTGGAGCGGGCCCCTTTCTCTTCCAACATGTCTGTGCACCAGTGCACAAAGCAAGGTCCATAAAGACACAGAGTCTGGTGTGGATGAACTTGACTGGCCTGCACAGAGTCCTGACCTGAACACCTTTGGGATGAATTAGAACAGAGACTGAGAGCCAGGCCTTCTCCACCAACCTCACCAATGCGCTTTTGGAAGAATGGTAGAAAATTCCTATAAACACACTCCACAACCTTGTGGACAGCCTTCCCAGAAGAGTTGAAGCTGTAATAGCTGCAAAAGGTGGACCCACATCATATTGAACCCTATGGGTTAGGAATGGGATGGCACTTCAAGTTCCTATGTGAGTCAAGGCAGGTGGCCAAATACTTTTGGCAATATAGTTATCATACTTTCCAAACATGTTTTTGTCTAAATAAAAATACTTAACTTTACAGCAAAACCCATCAAATTAATAAAAATGACAATACATTTTATAATTTCGGACTGCATTGTGCCGAGTGTGACATTTGGTGGAGGAGGAATTATGGTGTGGGGTTGTTTTTCAAGAGTTTGGCTTGGCCCCTTAGTTCAAGTAAAATGAACTTTGAATACTCCAGGATAACAAAACATTTTGGACAATTCCATGCTCCCAACCTTGTAATAATAACTCATGATGTCGGTGGACAGACATCATATTGAACCCTATGGGTGAGGAATGGGATGGCACTTCAAGTTCATATGTGAGTCAAGGCAGGTGGCCAAATACCGCCGGGATCAATACTGGGGCCAAAATTGTTTAGTCTCTATATAAACGACATTTGTGAAGCTACAAAGGATTTAAAATTAGTACTATTTGCAGACGACACAACAGCGTTTTGTTTACAACACACAGACGCAAATACAAATAACAGA
The DNA here is from genome assembly GCF_033978685.3 of Nerophis lumbriciformis. Taxonomy (NCBI): domain Eukaryota; kingdom Metazoa; phylum Chordata; class Actinopteri; order Syngnathiformes; family Syngnathidae; genus Nerophis; species Nerophis lumbriciformis. The sequence continues at coordinate 38,233,658 of NC_084564.2, read as the reverse complement.
AGAAATGAACAAATGAAAAAGATGGTTTGACAAAAACAGACTGTGAAACTCAGCAAAACTAAAATAATGTTAATCGTTTACAGGAGAAGGGAAAGTCAAACAAATACAAATAAGACATTGACAGAGTAAAATTAATCCAATTTTGGGGTGTAATAATAGATTATAAAATGAACTGAAAATGTTATACAGTATAAGGAATATAGGACATAAGGTAGCGAGAAACACGACAATAATGAATAAAGCAAAATATGTTTTCTAGACCAAAAATCACTACATATTCTCTACTGCTCACTAGTGTTAAATATCTGAGTTATTGTGTAGAAATGTGGGGAAAAACTTACAAAATTACACTTCATTCACTAACTGTTACAAAAGAGGTCAGTTAGAATAATACATGACGTTGGATATAGAGAACACTCAAATCCTTTATTGAATCACACATATTGAAATTTATATGATTTAGTGAATTTCCAAACAGATAAAATGATGCACAAAAATGAACAATAAATCTCTTAAAAAAAGGAGAATTATAACGTGAGGGAAAAATTGTACTTTACAGTTGTATGCACGTACAACCCTTAAAAACTTTATCATATAATTAAGTGGAATTAAATAATGGAATGCATTAAGCAAATAAGTCAAAGTACTAATATGATCCAGTTTATTAAACTGTTTGAACTCAAAGTGTTTACAAAGTACAAATAAGAAGAATCCTGATAAACATCTTGAACCTACTAAAAAATGTTAAAATCTTATTCATCGCATAATGTGAATCTTAACTTACTTACAGATAGACGGATAGATTCCTTCAGGAGAGTTCCCTCAGGAAAATAAAAATTCCAGCAGCAGGGTACAGAATTGAGATATAATTATAAAAGTAAATAATGGGGGTTTTAATGGAAATAAAATAGAAAATATAACAATAAGAATACAAACAAAAACAATAAGAATAAAAATATAACAGTAAAAGTAAGAATATAATAAGAGAAACTAGGCAGTAGTGACCATGTTATGAAAATTAAAAACAAAATGTAGAAAAACGGGAATACTGTTGATTATATAAAGATGTGATGTGTATATTGCACTGCTATTGTTGTACCTATTTATCAATGAGAACTGTATTGTTTATTTATGTAAGTAATAATTACTCATTTATTTATTCATTTGCTTACACATGTTTTATTTAGTCCCTCTTGTGCTACAGACTGAGTACAAACAAGTGTGTTGTAAATTGCTATAAAAGGAAAAAGGGGTAGGATTAGGGCTGGGCGATATATGGAATATACTCGATATATCGCGGGTTTGTCTCTGTGCGATATAGAAAATGACTATATGGTGATATTGGAGTATACGTCCTCACGCAGTTGCTTTTAGCTGCAGGCATTACACTACATGCTCTTCTCACTCTCTTGTCTCTCCTTCTCACAGAGACATAAAACAAGCGCACCTTCTTACATACGTCACATACTGTCGCGCGTGCAACGTCGTACGCTCTCACGGAGCAGAGAGGTAGCGGCATGGGTAACGTTAGCAGTAGTGCTAACGGAGCGGTGAGAGTGGTAATACGAGAGAAAGAAGGTGTGAATCTGGTAACAAATGAAGGAAGAATTAATTCCCAAGAAAAACAGCAAGGGGTCCATCGCCTGGCGGTGGTTTGGCGTCAAGCTGGAAGATGTTGAACAGACAACCGTAATATGTCAAGTATGCGGCAAAAGCGTTGCTACAAAAAGTAGCACCACTGCTAATGTGTAGCATCATTTGAAAAGTCACCCGCTAGAGCCACAGCCAACAAAATGCCCAAGCAACCATTTCCACATCAACACCGTATAAAGAAAAATAGTCAACAACAGAAGGAGATAACGTCCGCAGGAACCTACCACATAGTGAAGGACATACACTATTTTTTTCCTATTATGCAGCTCATTTTTATTTGACACTTATTGAAATATCTTGTGTGACATCATGCACAAAAGTGCACTTTATTTTGTTTTAAACTATTGTAGTGGCGTTCTGTACAAAAGGTGCACTTTAATTTAGTGTTGTTTTGATATGTCATCTTAGTGACATCATGCACAAAAGTGCACTAATAGCTTGTTTTAAAATGTCTCTGACAATCTTGCACTTTCTTTTTTGGAAATGACATGAATGTTTGTGCCACTGCTTAATAACTGTTTAATAAATACACTTTTAGTTGTGATTTCCCTCTCTGCATGAAAGTTTAAAAGTAGCATATATTAATGCAGTATGAAGAAGAATGTTTTAATGTAGACACATAGAATCATCATACTGCTGTGATTATATGCATCAAGTGTTCATTCAAGGCTAAGGCAAAATATCCACATATATATGGTGTATCAAGACATGGCCTAAACATATTGAGATATTAATAAAAGGCCGTATCGCCCAGCCCTACGATATGCTTCTTCCTACTGATATATTGGGACGGCGTGGCGCAGTGGAAGAGTGGCCGTGCGCAACCCGAGGGTCCTTGGTTCAATCCCCACCTAGTACCAACCTCGTCATGTCCGTTGTGTCCTGAGCAAGACACTTCACCCTTGCTCCCGATGGGTGCTGGTTAGCGCCTTGCATGGCAGCTCCCTCCATCAGTGTGTGAATGTGTGTGTGAATGGGTAAATGTGGAAGTAGTGTCAAAGCACTTTGAGTACCTTGAAGGTAGAAAAGCGCTATACAAGTACAACCCATTTATTTATCATTTATATTCGGACACACTCTAATAAGAAACTGTAAATATGTGATATGTTATAGTTACAGATGTATCGGCAACCCGATATTATCGGCCGATAAATGCTTTAAAATGTAATATCGGAAATTATCGGTATCTGTTTCAAAAAGTAAAATGTATGACTTTTTAAAACGCCGCTGTGTACACGGACGTAGGGAGAAGTACAGAGCGCCAATAAACCTTAAAGGCACTGCCTTTGCGTGCCGGCCCAATCACATAATATCTACGACTTTTCACACACACAGGTGAATGCAAGGCATACTTGGTCAACAGCCATACAGGTCACACTGAGGGTGGCCGTATAAACAACTTTAACACTGTTACAAATATGCGCCACACTGTGAACACACACCAAACAAGAATGACAACATTCACAGCGTAACACAACAGAACAAATACCCAGAACCCCTTGCAGCACTAACTCTTCCGGGACGCTACAATATACACACCCTGTTGCCCCCCCAACCCTGCCCACCTCAACCTCCTCATGCTCTCTCAGGGAGAGCATGTCCCACCAAGCTGCTGTTTCGAGGCATGTTAAAAAAAATAATCCACTTTGTGACAAAAGTTGCCTCAAGTCAAAAGTTCCTTTCGTTTGTTGTCATGGAAATACACAGGAAATAAGAAATAAACAAGTCGTCCTTGCATACTCCGCAATGGTGGTTGTGTGGTGGAAAAATAAGTTCAACCAATCAGCGTTCGACAGCACAGCCTACCCTCGAAAAGGTTCAGGGTAGAGATAATATCGGACTGCCGATATTATCGGCCGATAAATGCTTTAAAATGTAATATCGGAAATTATCGGTATCGGTTTCAAAATGTAAAATGTATGACTTTTTAAAACGCCGCTGTGTACACGGCCGTAGGGAGAAGTACAGAGCATCAATAAACCTTAAAGGCACTGCCTTTGCGTGCCGGCCCAATCACATAATATCTACGGCTTTTCACACACACAAGTGAATGCAACCATACTTGGTCAACAGCCATACAGGTCACACTGAGGGTAGACGTATAAACAACTTTAACACTGTTACAAATATGCGCCACACTGTGAAGCCACACCAAACAAGAATGACAAACACATTTCGGGAGAACATCCGCACCGTAATACAACATAAACACAACAGAACAAATACCCAGAACCCCTTGCAGCACTAACTCTTCTGGGACACTACAATATACACCCCCCGCTACCCCCACCCCTATCACCTCAACCCCGCCCACCTCAACCTCCTCATGCTCTCTCAGGGAGAGCATGTCCCACCAAGCTGCTGTTTCGAGGCATGTTAAAAAAAAAAATCCACTTTGTGACTTCAATAATAAATATGGCAGTGCCATGTTGGCATTTTTTTCCATAACTTGAGTTGATTTATTTTGGAAAACCTTGTTACATTGTTTAATGCATCCAGTGGGACATCACAACAAAATTAGGCATAATAATGTGTTAATTCCAACCACTGTATATATCGGTATCGGTTGATATCGGAATCGGTAATTAAGAGTTGGATAATATCGGAATATTGGCAAAAAAGCCATTATCGGACATCTCTAGTTATAGTGTAACTGTTCGAAATAAACCAACGCCACAGACCATAGTGACGTCATAGACGCGACTACAAGGCCATCTTAATGGGGGCTTGTGATTGCTCCATCAGCCATACTAATGCGCCCTCTATGCAACTTTCAAAGACCCATTTCCAGTTTTGCTGATTGTACTGTAGCCACCCCGTCCAATCGGGTGAGAGCAAGTCGGTAAACAATGTGGCATTCATGCTATATCAACTCTCCACCTCATTAAAAACAAACAAAGTTATGAATGGATGCTTCTGTGCGGACCATGTCAACCCACTCCTTCTCATTTCAACACAGAAAGTTTGTCATTCAGACCAACTAAAGAAATGTTCATGTTTTTCCCTGTTAACTTTTCAATTATTTACAACGTGATTGACAGACCACGGCCGCACTTCTCCGACCTTGGAGAGATTTGGAGTCTTTCAATAACTCAAATGATTACACAGTCATGGATTTACTTTTTTTTCCCACCGGGGCCCCAATAATGAATGTATTTCTTTGCAAACTGCTGCCTTCGCTGACTTGAGAACCTCATGTTCCTTTTGAGCGGTGAGAAACCTTTGCACGCCGACCGATTGCATTGGAATTTCGCAGATAATGTGGACATTTTTTTTTAGCCAACAAGAAAACAGAGCAGAAAGAGTAATGGAAACATGCCCAAATTACTCCTGACCACTTCGCCATCCGAGGTTCCCTTTAAATAATAAGATTAGTTACCGCCGCATTAAGTCGAGCCATGCAATATATCGCAATGAGCGCGAGGCTTATTAAGTCGTTTAATGTAAATTTAATGAGCAATAAATTCAATTTCTTTAAATAGAAGGAGGAATTATTATTACAAGTGATGTACCAGGGTGATATAATGTACAGGCCACACGTGGACACACACTATGAACCAGCCATTAAGTGCAGGATTATCATTATCCTGAAGCACCTCACTGGAATAAGATACTTTACGGAAGGTGTGTGAACTATTACATTGACAGGTGCTGTATTTCATCTGACTTTCTACGTCTACTATGGAATAAATCAGTCTATTGTTAGGATTTACGGTGTAAAATTCAGGTAAAAATACAGTAAGCCTTTGATAGAATGAAAGCCAAGCCGGCAAACTGAGAAAATAATTGCTCGTAAATTAACGCAACGATTAATTGATTAGATTATATTATGTTGCTTCGGTTAATCATTGAATGAGTCTAACCCAGTCGAACTTCCTAGACTCTTGTGAAACCTAGCAAAGGTAAATATAGTTGAGCTCCAAGATTGCAAGTATCGTAATTAGAGATGTCCGATAATGGCTTTTTTGCCAATATCCGTTATTCCGACTCTTAATTACCGATTCCGATATCAACCGATACCGATATATACAGTGGTGGAATTAACACATTACTATGCCTATTTTTGTTGTGATGCCCCGCTGGATGCATTAAACAATGTAACAAGGTTTTCCAAAATAAATCAACTCAAGTTATGGAAAAAAAATGCCAACATGGCACTGCCATATTTATTATTGAAGTCACAAAGTGCATTATTTTTTTTTAACATGCCTCGAAACAGCAGCTTGGGATTTGGGACATGCTCTCCCTGAGAGAGCATGAGGAGGTTGAGGTGGGCGGGGTTGCGGGGAGGGGTAGGGGGTAGCGGTGGGTGTATATTGTAGCGTCCCGGAAGAGTTAGTGCTGCAAGGGGTTCTTGGTATTTGTTCTGTTGTGTTTATGTTGTGTTACGGTGCGGGTGTTCTCCCGAAATGTGTTTGTCATTCTTGTTTGGTGTGGGTTCACAGTGTGGTGCGTAATTGTAACAGTGTTAAAGTTGTTTATACGGCCACCCTCAGTGTGACCTGTATGGCTGTTGACCAAGTATGCTTGCATTCACTTGTGTGTGTGAAAAGCCGTAGATATTATGTGATTGGGCCGGCACGCAAAGGCAGTGCTTTTAAGGTTTATTGGCGCTCTGTACTTCTCCCTACGTCCGTGTACACAGCGGCGTTTTAAAAAATCACACATTTTACTTTTTTAACCGATACCGATAATTTCCGATATTACATTTTAAAGCATTTATCGGCTGATAATATCGGCAGTCCGATATTATCGGACATCTCTCATCGTAATATTACCATAATAGGCCAATATCCACAATCAGGTATTGGTGTCGGATTTGAAAAAACACCGATCCTTATTTTGAATATGATGTGTTGCAAATAGTTCTGACATTGTTCGTAGTGAACCTTAGACCAGTGTTTTTCCAACCTTTTATGAGCCAAGGCCAGAGGTGGGTAGAGTAGCCAGAAATTGTACTCAAGTAAGAGTACTGTTACTTTAGAGATTTATTACTCAAGTAAAAGTAAGGAGAAATATTTACTTGAGTAAAAGTAAAAAGTATGTTGTGAAAAAACTACTCAAGTACTGAGTAACATACACACACATATCATATATATATATATATATGTATATATATATATATATATATATATATATATACACACATTTATATATATATATATACACAGTATATAATTTATATTTATTTATTTTGCCGTTTTTGTTTACATGTTAAAGGTGTTTTAATGAATATACATGCATGTTTAACACAAATAGATTCCTTTCTTTCATGAAGACAAGAATATAAGTTGGTGTATTACCTGATTCTGATGACTTGCATTGATTGGAATCAGACAGTGGTGATGATAGCGTCCACGTTTTCAAATGGAGGAGAAAAAAGTTCCTCCTTTCTGTCTAATACCACATGAAAGTGGTTGAATTTTGGCATCTTATTTTTCCATATTAGTTTTTATACACTTTACAAGAAATACATTGGCGGCAAACTCCGTAGCTTGCTAGCTTGTTTGCGCTGGCTTTCGGAGACTCTTGTTTTGAAAGCGCAGGCGCGATGGAGCGGCACTTTTATTGTGAAGACAGGAACTGTGCAGTCAGTCTTTAGGCTTTTGACGGGATGTACGGTTGAAATAAAAGGGTATTTTTTCCTTCACACTTTTGATTGATTGATTGCAACTTTTATTAGTAGATTGCACAGTACAGTATATATTCCGTACAATTGACCACTAAATGTTTTTCAACTTGTTTAAGTCAGGTCATGTGACCGCCTGGCTCTGTTTGATTGGTCCAACGTCACCAGTGACTGCATCTGATTGGTGGAACGGAGTGAAAGTCACCAGTGACTGTATTTGTTGAAACGCAGGCACTATGAAGGTCTGTCTGACAGACCAAAACAAACAAAGCGTGCATTAACAGATCGATAAAAAATAGTAGCGAGTAGCGAGCTGAATGTAGATAAAAGTAGCGGAGTAAAAATAGCGTTACTATTCTATAAATATACTCAAGTAAAAGTAAAAGTATGTTGCAATAAAACTACTCTTAGAAGTACAATTTATCCCAAAAGTTACTCAAGTAGATGTAACGGAGTAAATGTAGCGCGTTACTACCCACCTCTGGCCAAGGCACAATTTTTTTCATTGAAAAAAATCCCGAGGCACACCACCAGCAGAAAACATAAAAACATGAAACTCAGCAGTCGATATTGATAGTAAAAAGTCGTTGTCGCAATTGTTGGATATGACTTTAAAGGCCTACGGAAATGCGATTTTCTTATTTAAACGGGGATAGCAGGTCCATTCTATGTGTCATACTTCATCATTTGGCGATATTGCCATATTTTTGCTGAAAGGATTTAGTAGAAAACATCGACGATAAAGTTCGCAACTTTTGGTCGCTGATAAAAAAGCCTTGCCTGTACCGGAAGTAGCAGACGAGTAGCGTGACATCACAGGTTGTGGAGATCCTCACATCTGCACATTGTTTACAATCATGGCCACCAGCAGCGAGAGCGATTCGGACCAAGAAAGCGACGATTTCCCCATTAATTTGAGCGAGAATGAAAGATTTGTGGATGAGGAAAGTGAGAGTGAAGGACTAGAGGGCAGTGGGAGCGATTCAGATAGGGAAGATGCTGTGAGAGGCGGGTGGGACCTGATATTCAGCTGGGAATGACTAAAACAGTAAATAAACACAAGACATATATATACTCTATTAGCCACAACACAACCAGGCTTATATTTAATATGCCACAAATTAATCCCGCATAACAAACACCTCCCCACTGCCGTTCATATAACCCGCCAATACAACTCAAACACCTGCACAACACACTCAATCCCACAGCCCAAAGTACCGTTCACCTCCCCAAAGTTCATACAGCACATATATTTCCCCAAAGTCCCCAAAGTTACGTACGTGACATGCACATAGCGGCACACACGTACGGGCAAGCGATCAAATGTTTGGAAGCCGCAGCTGCATGCGTACACACGGTACCGTGTCTGCGTATTCAACTCAAAGTCCTCCATGTAAGAGTCTCTGTTGTCCCAGTTCTCCACAGGCCAATGGTAAAGCTTGACTGTCATCTTCCCGAAATGTAAACAATGAAACACCGGCTGTGTTTGTGTTGTTGCTGGAGCCGGCCGCAATACACCGCTTCCCACCTACAGCTTTCTTCTTTGCTGTCTCCATTGTTCATTGAACAAATTGCAAAAGATTCACCAACACAGATGTCCAGAATACTGTGGAATTTTGCGATGAAAACAGACGACTTAATAGATGGCCACCATGCTGTCCCAAAATGTCCTCCACAATCCGTGACGTCACGCGCTGACGTCATCATACCGACACGTTTTCAGCAGGATATTTCGCGCAAAATTTAAAATTTCACTTTAGTAAACTAACCCGGCCGTATTGGCATGTGTTGCAATGTTAAGATTTCATCATTGATATATAAACTATCAGACTGCGTGGTCGGTAGTAGTGGGTTTCAATAGGCCTTTAAACCATAACGAAGCATGCATCAATATAGCTCTTGTCTGTCACCACTGTCAAATCACGATATGACTTATTTTGACTTTTTTGGTGTTTTCCTGGGTGTAGTGTAGGGCTGCAACTAATGATTAATTTGATAATCGATTAATAAGTCGATTATTACTTTGATTAATCGATTAATAATCGGATAATGAGACAAACTACATATCTATCCTTTCCAGTATTTTATTGGAAAAAAACAGCATACTTTGATTATTGTTTCTCAGCAAGTAAAATGTATGACTTTTTAAAACGCCGCTGTGTACACGGACGTAGGGAGAAGTACAGAGCGCCAATAAACCTTAAAGGCACTGCCTTTGCGTGCCGGCCCAATCACATAATATCTACGGCTTTTCACACACACAAGTGAATGCATACATACTTGGTCAACAGCCATACACGTCACACTGAGGGTGGCCGTATAAACAACTTTAACACTGTTACAAATATGCGCCACACTGTGAACCCACACCAAACAAGAATGACAAACACATTTCGGGAGAACATCCGCACCGGAACACAACATAAACACAACAAATACCCAGAACCCCTTGCAGCACTAACTCCTCCGGGACGCTACACCCCCAACCCAACCTCCAAGCTGCGGTTTGGAGGCATGTTAAAAAAAAATAATGCACATTGTGACTTCAATAATAAATATGGCAGTGCCATGTTGGCATTTTTTTTCCATAACTTGAGTTGATTTATTTTGGAAAACCTTGTTACATTGTTTAATTCATCCAGCGGGGCATCACAACAAAATTAGGCATAATAATGTGTTAATTCCACGACTGCATATATCGGTATCGGTTGATATCGGAATCGGTAATTAAGAGTTGGAAAATATTGGAATATCGTATATCGGCTAAAAAGCCATTATCGGACATCTCTAGTTGAGAATAATTGTTGTATATTCTTGGGTAGCAGGTTATAGTTTGCTTTGTGCAAATTTTAGCTGCTTGCAAATTTCAGTATTTTTGATTCAATAAATAAAGTGTTTGTATGTTCTCTATATCCAACATGATGTATTATTCTAACTGACCTTTTCTGTAACACGGTTAATGAATGAAGTGTACTTTTGTAGTTATTTCTACACAATAACTCAGGTATGTAACACAAGTGAGCAGTAGAGAATATGGAGTGATTTTTGGTCCAATACATATTTAACTTTATTCATAATTGACATGTTTCTTGCTGTTTCTTGTATATTTTTTTATATGAGATTTCCAGTTCATTTTATCATCAATCATTGTACCTAGAAATGTGGTTTCCTTTACTCTTTCAATTTCTATTCCATCTATTTGTATTTGTGTTTGACTTTCTCTTCTACTGTTACCGTGAATTGATTAACGTGGACCCCGACTTAAACAAGTTGAAAAACTTATTCGGGTGTTACCATTTAGTGGTCAATTGTACGGAATATGTACTGTACTGTGCAATATACTAATAAATGTTTCAATCAATCAATCAAACCGAATAGCATAATTTTAGTTTTACTGAGGTTGAAAGTTTTTATCAAACCATTTTTAATTTGTTCATTTCTTCTGTTGTTATTTGTATTAGCTTCTGTGTGTTCTCTCCTGAACAAAACCCTGTTGTATCATCCTCAAATAATACTAACTTTAAATCTTTTGTAACTTTACAAATGTCATTTATATAAAGATTGAACAATTTTGGTCCCAGTATTGATCCCTGTGGTACACAATCAACACTATACTTAGTGTTAAATGTGTATTTATTGGGTAAAAAGAATGATGAATGTTACAAATCTTTGTTTATTTAAACAATTTTCCCCAAAATTTTGCATTGAGGCTACAAAGTTTGCTTTATCCGATTAAACTAAATTGAAATTAAACTAATCGATAAATTACCCAATTACTAAAACAATTAATAGTTGCACCTCAAAAATGAACAAACAAGCAGATAAAAATAAAAGACAGACATACGATGTTTTGTCTTCAGGGAAAAAAGTATTGAGATTGAGAGAACCACTTCTCCCCATGTCAGTCAGAGCTTTTCTTCCTATCACTCACCAGTGACCTGGAGAAATACAGCAGTGACACAGAGACCCGCTGGGGGGGAAAAAAGTGTCTAAGGTTTAGCAAGTTCGTAAGGAGGAGGAGTTATGGCGCTTGTTTGAAGATAATGCTGATCAATGAAGCGGAGTCATCAAATAACTTTTGTTTCAAAACAAAAGTCATCTTATTTTCAGGATAGTCCCAAAGTTTAATTGTGTGATACATTTCAAGAAACATAACTAAAAATCCTATTCCAAATAGATAGTGTTAAGTACTGTAGTATAGTCCTTGTTTGACCGAAATATAACCTTTGACCTATGGATGGGTGATATGGCCTAAAATCAGGAGATAGAGTATTGCTTATTTGGCATGCAAATGATAACAGAACTGGTTTCTGATTTGGAATTGCGTAATTTTCATTTGCATTATTTTCTCAAAACTATCAATGTATTTGCTAATTTAATAGTTAATAGCTGGTTACTTTCTATGTACACTTAAGATAAAATGTAATAAGCATTTTTTCTTCTGTTGTTTATTGAGATGTCCGATATCGATCTGTCGATATTATCATCCGATAAATGCTTTAAAATGTAATATCGGAATTTATCGGTATCGGTTTCAACTTCCCGATTTTCCCGGGAGACTCCCGAATGTCAGTGCTCCTCCCGAAAATCTCCCGGGGCAACCATTCTCCCGAATTTCTCCCGATTTCCACCCGGACAACAATATCGGGGGCGTGCCTTAAAGGCACTGCCTTTAGTGTCCTCTACAACCTGTCGTCACGTCCGCTTTTCCTCCATACAAACAGCGTGCCGGTCCAGTCACATAATATATGCGTCTTTTACACACACACACACACACACACACACACACACACACACAAGTGAATGCCATGCATACTTGGTCAACAGCGAAACAGGTCACACTGAGGGTGGCCGTATCAACAACTTTAACACTGTTACAAATATGCGCCACACTGTGAACCCACACCAAACAAGAATGACAAACATATTTCGGGAGAACATCCCCACCGTAACACAACATAAACACAACAGAACAAATACCCAGAAGCCCTTGCAGCACTAACTCTTCCGGGACGCTACAATATACACCCCCCGCAACCCCCCCAAACCTCAACTTCCTCATGCTCTCTCAGGTAGAGCATGTCCCAAATTCCAAGCTGCTCTTTTGAGGTATGTTAAAAAATAATGCATTTTGTGACTTAACTGGAGTTGATTTATTTTGGAAAACCTTGTTACATTGTTTAATGCATCCAGTGGGGCATCACAACAAAATTAGGCATAATAATGTGTTAATTCCATGACTGTATATATCGGTTGATATGAAATATATAGAGTTGAACAATATCGGGAATATCGGATATCGGCAAAAAAGCCATTATCGGACATCTCTACTTTTGATAATAAAAATGTAGGTAGCGATCCAATACCAAGTAGTTACAGGGGCAGTATTGGCTATACCAGAGAGTTTCAAACTGTGGTGTGTGTACTACTAGTGGTACGCAGGCTCCACCTATTAGTACGCTAAACAGATGGAATATTGTTGAATGTATTACTACATATGTATGTATTAGGGTTGTCTCAATACCAATATTTTGGTACCGGTACCAAAATGTATTTTGATACTTTTCTAAATAAAAGGGCACCACAAAAATTGCATTATTGGCTTTATTCGAACAAAAAATCTTATGGTACATTAAACATATGTTTTTTTATTGCAATTTTGTCCATAAATGTGAACATTTTAGACAACTTGTCTTTTAGTAGTAAGTAAACAAACAAAGGCTCCTAATTTAGCTGCGGGCGTATGCAGTAACATATTGTGTCATTCATCCTTCTATTATTTTGTCAACATTATTAAGGACAAGCGGTAGAAAATGAATTATTAATTTATTTGTTAATTTACTGTAAATATCTGCTTATTCTCTTTTAACATGTCGTAATACAATTGTTGAATGTATTACTACGCTAATAACTTCATTAAAGTACAGTGTTTTAATTCCCCATATTCAAACAGTGTTACTGCTCAAACTGTGTGTAATGTTACAGTGGCCAAAATATCAAATATACTTAAATAAAACGTCTGCCTTCTTTTTAATAAATACTTAAGCGTACTACGCTACTGTATTTTAATGTGGGTTATGGTGGTACTTGGTGAAAAAGGTTTGAGAACCACTGGGCTACATGTACATATGTTTTCAGGATCATTTAATTATTCCACTTTTGACCACAACTGTAATCTGACGATATCAATTAATATTTGAATTATTTTCTTAATTCCCTTTTATTGCATACAAAAAGTGTATAAAGTCAATACTGCAAAATAACAAACAAAATTACTTACTTTTAACATTTATTTCCTGGGTTTGTAAACAATAACAAAAATGACAAAAAAAAGATTTTGTAATATAAAATATCAATCTAATCACTGCAGCATCGACCATATACTGATACTATACCCGGTATCATCACTGTCGATATTTGTATCGATTCCCCTGACCTTATTTACATTAACAAGCTCTAGCTTAGCTATGCTTTTTTGTATGTGAAGTGAAGCATGTTAAGGTATTTTGTGTCCTCTTGTCCTCCATTGATGCTTGGAAGAAAGTTTATTTGCCGCTACTGAGGCGAGGAGTAGTGATTTAGAAACTGCACTGTAGAGGAAAATTAGCCGCTAGCACACTAGCGTGGATGCTACATTGCCTTTGTTTGCTCATCGCTGTCAGATTTGCAGGACACTGTGTCAACATGCATTATCACGATATGACGATTGTGTGAAAAGCTCTATGGTATATCATTTAAATATCAGGGGTTCTTAACCTTTTTGACCCCGGGGCCTAACTTTTCCACTACAGAGGGGCCCAGGGCCCACTCAAATACTACCTCTGAATTGGTAATCTTACCTGTGATTTGAATCATATTCTGTAATCACTGTATATCTAACCTACTTGCAGTTAAACAGGATAAAGCTTGCCAAAATACATGAAACCATGTGTTAATTACAAATATCGATATTTTATTAATATGGAAAATACTATACTATCAAATATGCAGCAAAAAAGGAATCATTAAAACTGATGACATAATATAAATTAATTCAAACTCATTTAATCAAAACAATACTAATAGTTTGCATATGGTTCTTAAGTAAACTGTCGATAAAAGTGCAAATCAAATTTCAGCTTCACCACTTTAGTCATAATTTTTTGCGCTTAAGAAACTTCCTTATGACTTATTCTGTTTGAGATTGTCATTACTGCCACAAGTGGTGAAAAGGTGTATTACAACTGAGTATCGCTGCAGCCCATATGCATCACAGCTGAGGAACAGGTTTTTTTTCGGCAGCACTCCAAAAGCGGGCCCAGGCCCTATGGTTAAGAAACACTGATTTGTATACGGTATTTTACGGACCATAGGGCTCAGATCCGACATCAGCGCAAGGAAAAACTCAACCCAATGGGCTACAATGAGAAACCTTGTGCGACCGTTGCAATGGACGTTGAGTGGATCGAGTTAATAGTGTGAGAAACCAGTCCATAGTGGATCTAGTTAATAGTGTGATAGTCCAGTCCATAGTGGATCTCGTTAATAGTGTGAGTCCAGTCCATAGTGGATCTAACATAATAGTGTGAGAGTCCAGTCCATAGTGGATCTAACATAATAGTGTGAGAGTCCAGTCCATAGTGGATCTAGTTAATAGTGTGAAAGTCCAGTCCATAGTGGATCTAACATAATAGTGTGAGAGTCCAGTCCATAGTGGATCTAACATAATAGTGTGAGAGTCCAGTCCATAGTGGATCTAACATAATAGTGAAAGTCCAGTCCATAGTGGATCTAACATAATAGTGTGAGAGTCCAGTCCATAGTGGGGCCAACAAGGGATCATCTTGATCCAACAAGATGATCAAGTCAGCAGCGCAGAGACGTCATCAACTGATGCACAGATTAGTTTTTTTTCGGCAGCACTCTATGGGGCGCTCGCGGCCCAAAAACGGGCCCAAGCCCTATGGTTAAGAAACACTGATTTGTATACCGTATTTTACGGACCATAGGGCGCACCGGATTATAAAGCGCACTGCCGATGAGCGGGTCTAGTCAGGTCTATTTTCCTACAAAAAGGCCCACCGGATTATAAGGCGCATTAAAGGGATCTTTTTTTTTTTTTCTTAATGTAAAAGACTTCCTTGTGGTCTACATAACATGTGATGGTGGTTCTTTGGTCAAAATGTTGCATAGATGATGTTTTACACATCATCTTCAAGCCGCTTTCTGACAGTCGCCTTTTGTGGGCGGTCTTATTTACGTGGCTCACCTTCGACAGCGTCTTCTCCCCGTCATCTTTGTTGTAGCGGTGTAGCGTGCAAGGACGGGAGTGGAAGAAGTGTCCAAAGATGGAGCTAACTGTTTAAATGACATTCAGACTTTACTTCAATCAATAACGGAGCAGCATCTCCTCATCCGTGGCTCAATAAAACCGCCTGACCGGAACTCTCTAATAACTAAAGTTCCTTGGGTGAATAATGTAAACTCACTACACTGGTATGTTTTAGTGCTTTCATGGCGAGTTTACTGACAGATATAAGTAAGAACTTTACACTACTTTATATTAGAAATGGCAACAGCAGAGGATGAATGTCACATAAGAAGATAGAGAAAAAGAAGAAGCTTATCGACTACGGTGTCAACACGGACTACAAAGGCGGATGTGCGCACATTTTCAGGACTTATGCAGATCAGCACGTACCAGAAGATAAGAAAAGTTGCTTTTGCATAATATTGCGAAACAAAACGCCAGATAATGTCTTACCTTATACACACACCATAATAATACTCCTATGTTGAAGCACAGTACAATCCATCAAGCGGTGTGGCTTCATAGCTTACCAAAGTCCTACTAAAACATTTTGATTGATTTTTGAGCACCGTGTGTAATGTTCTATAATCTCAATGGAACATAACATTTGTATGTTGTTTACTTGAGTCATATTGCAGTCTACAGGTATCTCTTATGTGTGACTGCCATATACTGGTCACACCTCAATCAATCAATCAAAGTTCATTTATATAGCCCTAAATCACGAGTGTCTCAAAGGGCTGCACAAGCCACAATGACATCCTCGGCTCAGATCCGACATCAGCGCAAAATTCAACCTAATGGGCTCCAATGAGAAACCTTGGAGGGGACCGCAGATGTGGGGACCTCCCCCCACCCCCTTGTGTGACCGTTGCAATGGACGTTGAGTGGATCTAGTTAATAGTGAGAGAGTCCAGTCCATAGTGGGTCTAGTTAATAGTGTGATAGTCCAGTCCATAGTGGATCTAGTTAATAGTGTGAGAGTCCAGTCCATAGTGGATCTAGTTAATAGTGTGATAGTCCAGTCCATAGTGGATCTAGTTAATAGTGTGAGAGTCCAGTCCATAGTGGGTCTAACATAATAGTGTGAGAGTCCAGTCCATAGTGGATCTAGTTACTAGTGTGAGAGTCCAGTCCATAGTGGATCTAACATAATAGTGTGAGAGTCCAGTCCATAGTGAATCTAACATAATAGTGTGAGAGTCCAGTCCATAGTGGATCACACATAATAGTGTGAGAGTCCAGTCCATAGTGGATCTAACATAATAGTGTGAGAGTCCAGTCCATAGTGGATCAAACATAATATTGTGAGAGTCCAGTCCATAGTGGATCTAACATAATAGTGTGAGAGTCCAGTCCATAGTGGATCTAACATAATAGTGTGAGAGTCCAGTCCATAGTGGATCTAACATAACAGTGTGAGAGTCCAGTCCATAGTGGATCTAACATAATAGTGTGAGTCCAGTCCATAGTGGATCTAACATAATAGTGTGAGAGTCCAGTCCATAGTGGATCTAACATAATAGTGTGAGAGTCCAGTCCATAGTGGATCTAACATAATAGTGTGAGAGTCCAGTCCATAGTGGATCTAACGTAATAGTGTGAGAGTCCAGTCCATAGTGGATCTAACATAATAGTGTGAGAGTCCAGTCCATAGTGGATCTAACATAATAGTGTGAGAGTCCAGTCCATAATGGATCTAACATAATAGTGTGAGAGTCCAGTCCATAGTGGGGCTATCAGGGGATCATCTTGATCCAACAAGATGATCAAGTCAGCAGCGCAGAGACGTCATCAACTGACGCACAGATGAGTGGTCCCAGATCTGGGCCCCCACTTATCATTTCACCATGTACCAAAGAAAATACTTTTGAGGTCGGTAAGCACAACCAAATTTATTCCGTACATTAGGCGCACCGGGTTATAAAGCGCACTGTTGAGTTTTGAGAAAATTAAATGATTTTAGTTGCGCCTTATAGTCTGAAAAGTACGGTAGTCTATATATCGCACAAGCCTACTTTGACCCCATCCTTAAAATTACCACTTTGCTTTGAACATTTCGAAATAGACAACTCAGAGGTGACATAAA
Organism: Nerophis lumbriciformis; assembly: GCF_033978685.3. NCBI lineage: Eukaryota > Metazoa > Chordata > Actinopteri > Syngnathiformes > Syngnathidae > Nerophis > Nerophis lumbriciformis. The sequence continues at coordinate 38,215,994 of NC_084564.2, read as the reverse complement.
CATTGCACATATTTAACCTTTGACCTCTGCTACCTCAGCCTTCTCAGATCAACAATTTGAAATCAATATGTTTGCTGTTAAGAGACGGTTTGAAGAGGATCAGTTATCAACTATTAACATGCCCTAATAGGTTCTGAGGGCCCCAGCACCGTCATCTTATACAGCATAGCCCAAATATACTGACAGCGATATCCCAACACTGGTATGACCACCGAGGGAATAAAATGGAGGCAAAAGAACATTCTGTATAACAGCGAGAGACAAACATCTATTGAGGGAGAAGCTAGCAGATCTCAAAGCTCGGACATCTCCAATAACTCACGCTGGCAAACTGCTGCCAGGTGAGGGCCCTCGCCGTAACAACTGTATGTTTCCTTTTGTTTCTCTTCCACGCCGTCCTCTCGCAGCGCCCGCAGGCTCCCTGACAGCTCGCATTGATCCACTTCACCATTGCTCAGCCCTGACGAATGGCTTCAAACCTGCAATAAGTGGGCAACCTTTCTCACATAGGCCCACGTCTAATATGCTACGGCGGGGCCGGGGGCCCCCCGGGGCGGGTGACGTGAGGAGATAAACAGCGGCGGGCGGGTCCTTTGTTCGTATGCAACGTTTTGGCATGTTGTAACAGGATGTTCAGTCGACGCGGCAACAATATTTCCCCAGATGATATCAACATGATTGCAATAATCTCGAGTTAAGCGCTCTTTACAATATGCCGCTGCGATAATCCAGCAGGTTGGGAAAGCTGGTTGTTTACCCTTAAATACACGTCCAATCAGTTTATATTGGATTAGCACCAAACAATGCAGTACACTCAACCAAAAAGACACCATCATCTCTCCCATGCCGCAAACGAGCGTACACAATGCATTATTCTATTTGTCTATGAGGTTAATTGCATTATTGTGGGGGTGGGGTGCGAGACAATGTTCCAATTCAACACAGCCTCCATAATGCAATCAGCACTTGTGAAATAAATATAAGACTTGAGTAGTGAGCAGCCGGGGAAACGATTGCAGGACACTTCGTTAGGTGCACCTGCAAATGTATTTCATTATCTCACAGGTGTCAAACTCAAGGATTCTGTGGCCCGCCACTTCATTTTATTTGGCCCTTGAAAACCTGGAAATAATATGTATCAATAAAGTACAGTAACTTTTCTTACTAAATGTATTCTTTCTAATTTGGGAGAAAAAAAAAAAGTACTCCATGTAATCGCAAACTTAAATATTGTCTAATTCATACTTGCCAACCTTGAGACCTCCAATTTCGGGAGGTGAGGGGTGGGGGGTGGGTGCGGGGGGCGTGGTTGGGGGCGTGGTTAAGAGGGGAGGAATATATTTACAGCTAGAATTCACCAAGTCAAGTATTTCATATACAGGTAAAAGCCAGTAAATTAGAATATTTTGAAAAACTTGATTTATTTCGGTAATTGCATTCAAAAGGTGTAACTTGTACATTATATTTATTCATTGCACACAGACTGATGCATTCAAATGTTTATTTCATTTAATTTTGATGATTTGAAGTGGCAACAAATGAAAATCCAAAATTCCGTGTGTCACAAAATTAGAATATTACTTAAGGCTAATACAAAAAAGGGATTTTTAGAAATGTTGGCTAACTGAAAAGTATGAAAATGAAAAATATGAGCATGTACAATACTCAATACTTGGTTGGAGCTCCTTTTGCCTCAATTACTGCGTTAATGCGGCGTGGCATGGAGTCGATGAGTTTCTGGCACTGCTCAGGTGTTATGAGAGCCCAGGTTGCTCTGATAGTGGCCTTCAACTCTTCTGCGTTTTTGGGTCTGGCATTCTGCATCTTCCTTTTCACAATACCCCACAAATTTTCTATGGGGCTAAGGTCAGGGGAGTTGGCGGGCCAATTTAGAACAGAAATACCATGGTCCGTAAACCAGGCACGGGTAGATTTTGCGCTGTGTGCAGGCGCCAAGTCCTGTTGGAACTTGAAATCTCCATCTCCATAGAGCAGGTCAGCAGCAGGAAGCATGAAGTGCTCTAAAACTTGCTGGTAGACGGCTGCGTTGACCCTGGATCTCAGGAAACAGAGTGGACCGACACCAGCAGATGACATGGCACCCCAAACCATCACTGATGGTGGAAACTTTACACTAGACTTCAGGCAACGTGGATCCTGTGCCTCTCCTGTCTTCCTCCAGACTCTGGGACCTCGATTTCCAAAAAAAATGCAAAATTTGCATGGTTGGGTGATGGTTTGGGGTGTCATGTCATCTGCTGGTGTCGGTCCACTCTGTTTCCTGAGATCCAGGGTCAATAATTGACTTTCAGTGAATTCTAGCTATATATATATATATATATATATATATATATATATATATATATATATAAGAAACACTTGAATTTCAGTGTTCATTTATTTACACATATACACACACATAACACTCATCTACTCATTGTTGAGTTAAGGGTTGAATTGTCCATCCTTGTTCTATTCTCTGTCACTATCTTTCTAACCATGCTGAACACCCTCTCTGATGATGCATTGCTGTGTGGCACGCACAAAAGTGCTTTCATCAAATGCACTAGATGGCAGTATTGTCCTGTTTAAGAGTGTCACAACATTACTGTTTACGGCAGACGGACTGCTTTACTGTAGACGTTCTTTATATTGTGGGAAAGCGGACTCAGGTCCGCATGGAGCTGGAGGGGGCGTGGCCTCCAGCTCCGCCTGAATTTCGGGAGAATTTCGGGAGAAAATTTGTCCCGGGAGGTTTTCGGGAGAGGCGCTGAATTTCGGGAGTCTCCCGGAAAATCCGGGAGGGTTGGCAGGTATGGTCTAATTATGCAAAAATATATTATCAAACATTCAAACCATTTTTTAAATAGAAATACCGTATTTTTCGGAGTATACGTCGCTCCGGAGTATAAGTCGCACCGGCCGAAAATGCATAATAAAGAAGGAAAAAAACATATATAAGTCGCACTGGAGTATAAGTCGCATTTTTTGGGGAAATGTATTTGATAAAAGCCAACACCAAGAATAGACATTTGAAAAGCAATTTAAAATAAATAAAGAATAGTGAACAACAGGCTGAATAAGTGTACGTTATATGAGGCATAAATAACCAACTGGTATGTTAACGTAACATATTATGGTAAGAGTCATTCAAATAACTATAACATATAGAACATGCTGTACGTTTACCAAACAATCTGTCACTCCTAATCGCTAAATCCCATGAAATCTTATACGTCTAGTCCAGGGGTGCTCACACTTTTTCTGCAGGCGAGCTACTTTTCAATTGATCAAGTCGTGGGGATCTACCTCATTCATATATATAATTTACATTTACTTATTTATGAAATATATGTTTTTGTTAACAAGTTAAAGGTGTTTAATGATAATGCAAGCATGTTTAACACATATAGTTAATATTGTTAAAAAATTAAAGGTGTTTAATGATAATACAAGTATGTTTAATACATATAGTTAATATTGTTAACAAGTAAAAGGTGTTTAAAGATAATGCAACATGTTTAACACTTATAGTTAATATTGTTAAAAAATTAAAGGTGTTTAATGATAATACAAGCATGTTTAATACATATAGTTAATATTGTTAACAAGTTAAAGGTGTTTAATGATAATACAAGCATGTTTAACACATAGTTAATATTGTTAAAAAATTAAAGGTGTTCAATGATAATACAAGAAAGAATGTTTAATACATATAGTTAATATTGTTAACAACTTAAAGGTGTTTAAAGATAATACAAGCATGTTTAACACATATAGTTAATATTGTTAATAACTTAAAGGTGTTTAAAGATAATACAAGCATGTTTAACACATATAGATTCCTTTCTTTCATGAAGACAAGAATATAAGTTGGTGTATTACCTGATTCTGATGACTTGCATTGATTATGTAGTGGTGGTGATAAGGTCCGCATTTTCGAATGGAGGAGAAAAAAAGTCCTCCTTTCTGTCCAATACCACATGAAAGTGGTTGGTTTTTGGCATCTTATTTGTCCAGCTTCCATACTCCTTTGTATACACTTTACAAGAAATACATTGTCGGCAAACTCCGTAGCTTGCTAGCTTGTGCACGCCAGCTTTCTGAGACTCTTATTTCGGTAGCACAGGCAGGATGAAGCAGAGCTAATATTGTGCAACTGTGCAGTCGGTCTTTGGAGTTTTGACGACAGGTACGGCGCCAGAGTCTGTTGAAATAAAGTGTTTCTCGCCTTCCAGTCGGTAATTTTAATGAGCTGGCAGCAGCCAGCGTCATCTCAGAAGACCCTCGGGTGCCGTGAATGTCAATCAAGTGACGAAAGTGACGTCATAGTGAAGATTTATGATCGCTCATGTTTAGGACTATTTTTTTAATGCCTGGCTGGTGATCGACTGACACACCCTCCGAGGTCGACCGGTAGCTCGCGATCGGCGTAATGAGCACCCCTGGTCTAGTCTCTTACCTGAATGAGCTAAATAATATTATTTGATATTTTACGGTAATGTGTTCATCATTTCACACATAAGTCGCTCCTGAGTATAAGTCGCACCCCCGGCCAAACCATGAAAAAAAACTGCAACTTATAGTCCGAAAAATACGGTACTAATAAAGGAAATTAAATGAGCTCAAATATACCGACAAACAAGGCGTAATGATACAATATGTACATACAGCTAGCCTAAATATCATTTTAGCATCGATTACTTTCCAGTCATGCATTGACCAAATATGCCTGATAAGCACTCCAGCAAATCAATAACATCAACAAAGCTCACCTTGCTGCATTCACGTAAAGCATAAAGCATTTGGTGGACAAAATGAGACAGAGGAGTGGCATCAAACACGTCTTTCTGTGGCAGCATCGGAGAAAGTTGTACATGTAAACAAACTACGATGAGTTCAAGGATCGCTGAAATTAGTAGCCTAATACTCTCATCAGTGAAGCATGTATAACATAAGCAGTGGGATTTCTAACAATTAGGAATACTTGTGTCATGTTTGTTCACCTACAGAAAATATATTCAAACAAAAAATATATTTTCTTTATCTTTTTCCATTTTCACACATCTCTGAAAGAGGTACAGGGAGCCACTAGGGCGGCGCTAAAGAGCCGCGGGTTGCTGACCCCCTTGCAATGGAAGTGGCGCGTTAGATCAAATCACAAAAGTCAAAAATATTAGAACCAAGATGTGGACTCAGCAGTACACGCCATACACACATTGTGAGAACGTGTTGTGTGGTACACACAGTAGACGCGGACCTAATATTGCGATCAGCGGGTGCATACGTTTCGTTTCCCTATACCTTTCCTGAGGACCCGTTGACTTTTCCCAGCACCCCTGCAGCCAGTGACGACCCCAGAAGTGCAAAATTCATCAACATTGCATATAATAAGTGTTGCTGGTCATTTTGTCTATCTATTTATGTGCACAAGGCAAGAAGTGACAATAACAACAACAACACACACCAAGCTGTGAGGGACTGAACCCTGCAGCATGCTGACATTTGAACTGTTACACATGTGTCAGTAATGTCAGCAGGAGGGAGATAACACACACACACACACACACACACTCGTGTATTTGCTGCCTTCTTGAGACCCCCGGAAAATGCATACATTGTAAATATAAAAAAGGTAAGCTTTTAGTTATTTTTTGAATTTTTGAATTGTTTGTTTGTAACTGTTTTTTAATCTTCACTATTTACTTCAAGTTATTACAGTATGTCTCTGTATACATTTTTTTCCCACAAATTTTGACCAAAGGGGGCGCTTGTCAATTTCTTACACACACTTGTTATTTCATATGTTGACCAGAGGGGGAGCACTTCAAATTTTTACAACACACTTGTTATTTCATATGTTGACCAGAGGGGGAGCATTTTTAAAACCATCCATCCGTTTTCTACCGCTTGTCCCTTTTGGGGTTGCGAGGGGTGCTGGAGCCTATCTCAGCTGCATTCGGGCGGAAGGCAGGGTACACCCTGGACAAGTCGCCACCTCATCGCAGGGCCAACACAGACAGACAACATTCACACACTAGGGCCAATTTGGTGTTGCCAATCAGACACAGTCAATTTGAAAAATCCCTCCTTTTTGGGACCACCCTAATGTTGATAGATTCCACCACCAGGGGTGCAAATGAGATCTCTATTTTTCGGGTTTTTTTGTAATGTGCTTAAAAGCCAATGACAAAAAGGAGTCACGGACCACAGATGGCCCCTATGTCGCACTTTGGGCAACCCAGCTGTAGAAGCTAACTGTTAATGGCCACTATAGTCTTAGTCATTGGCGTTGTTAGGCCTATTTTAGGGCTCTCCCCTAAAATATTCTTAAGCCCCCCTAAATAATTTGGTGTTATATATATATATATATTTTTTTTTTTCTTACAAATACATGCCGACATATTCATTATAAAGTGGCCCGAATATGAGTTTAAATAAATAATCATATAACCTGTTATTATTCACTCAGTTTCCCCTCACTTCATAGCGTAAGGTAGAGAGCCCCTTTAGTGCGTCGGCATCCAAGCCATTCCACTTGTTCATATAGAAAATGCTCACATCACTCAAATTCCAGTCCGCATATTCTCTGCGACCTTGCTTGCGGTCCTGCAGGTGTACGAAGCACATTATCTTCCTTTACAATGAGTGAAGCTGTACGAAACCTTGTGTGTGCAATTGTAAATAATTTAGTTTTTAAGTTTTGTGTTTCTTGTAGAATCTATATAAAGTAATATACATTAGCCTATTGTTAAAATAATGACAAAAACATCATTAAATATATTTGTTTTATTGTATTATTACATTAATAGCTGTTGTATTATTATAGGATGGTTTGTTAAACATTTCATAGGATTTTCAGAGGTAGGAAAAACCAAGACATTTAATATAAAATGTAAAATGAATAAATACATGAAAAGAAAAAGAAAAAAAATGGTTAAAAGCCATCGTTTCGGGGAGCATTTCATTTTGTCCCGTGCATTTTTAAAGAATAATAATAATAACAATGAATAATTTCTAAGTCTTTGTTAGCCGTTTGTGAAGTTGTGTGCTTGTGTACGTTCGCTCGCATCCTGTGCATCTCCTGGGGGCTAAGCCCTCCCCTGTCCTTAAAAGCTAGTGACGCCCCTGGTCTTAGTACCGTAGTGTATTTGTTCATCCTATAGTAACATATGGGACGCGGGTTGTCTTACGTCAGCGCCGGAAGTCGTAAAATATGCTGTTCACCTGGCGGGCTTTTTCCGAGGATGAATAGGGAAGTCCTTCTTTAGCTGCCGTCTTGTTCTATCACATCGGGACGGCGTGGCGCAGTGGTAGAGTGGCCGTGCGCAACCCAAGGGTCCCTGGTTCAATCCCCACCTAGTACCAACCTCGTCATGTCCGTTGTGTCCTGAGCAAGACACTTCACCCTTGCTCCTGATGGGTGCTGGTTAGCGCCTTGCATGGCAGCTCCCTCCATCAGTGTGTGAATGTGTGTGTGAATGGGTAAATGTGGAAGTAGTGTCAAAGCGCTTTGAGTACCTTGAAGGTAGAAAAGCGCTATACAAGTACAACCCATTTATCATTTATCATTTATATATTGCTCCCTTTGCACCTGTCAATGTTTACTTTTGTACGCACATTAAATCAAGAAAAAAATCCTGATTTTGGAGCCATGTTCACGGACTCTAGTATTTGGCTCTCTATTAGATGCAATGGTTTTTCTTATTGGGACCATGATTTATGTCCTAACTTGTTCACCGGTCCTAATATGGAAGGTAAGTTGCCTTGTTGATGTCTCAAGAAGGGTAGAAATACAAGAACACACACACACTCATACACACACGTTGACTGACACTGAGGTCTTTGCTGGGAAATGATCAAGAATTGAGAGTGCACACTGATTTACTGATTCATGCACAGACATGTCAGATGTACACACACACACACACCCTCAAAGAGGATATGAGAGCTGCATTGCGTGTGTTTGTGCTTTAGTTGTTTTTCTTTGCTCCAAAACACATTCGCAGTCATGCTAATATGTTAACCCTGCAAGTTTGAACCTCGTGCATTGCTGCATTTTGCAGGACGTTCACTTGACGTAATGCAGCGCTACTTTATTGCTGCCTGTGCAATTGTGCGGTACTTTCTTGATGTGGATTTATGCATGTACATAAACGCCTAACACCGATTCAACCACAACGGACACGCTTGAGACCGGCGCCGAATTGACGGCCCGAGTGCGTCATTGCGCGTGACACGTGCGGCCGCTCAGTTGCGCACTCGCGTCCCCGCGTGCGCGGGAGCGAAGGAGATTGCCGCTGAAATGCGAGGGGACTCTGGTGCAAACAACTTGCGCGCGCACAACCGCTCAAACGCACAACATTAGAATAGCGTGCAGCAAACTTACCTTTCAGGAGAAAAGCCATCGAAATGACGACGAGGGAGAGAGAGAGCGCCAGAGATCCGCTTGCCGTGCTCGCCATGGTGGACACCTGCTGGAGACTGGCGGAGCTGGATCACCTACAGTCGGCCATGGGTGGAAGTGTGCACCCGGGAGGAGAGAGAGAGAGGGAGGGAGAGAGAGAAAGAGAGAGAGAGGGGAGGAGGAAGGAGGAGGGATCAAATAATCTGCTATCCTCAAGCATCCCTGAATGATGTAGCTCTGCATTAAATATAATGGTGATAAACACACACAATCATGCAAGTCATTGTGTGAATGCTCCAATGCTGAAGTTGAAGTGAAATGCTGACAGAATGTAGTATGAATGTAAGAATAGTTTGAATGCTGAAGAGTTTGAATTTCCAGGAAAACTGGAATTTGGTTTTGAACTTGGGAAAGTGATAGTTTGAATGTCCAGGATGAGTGGAATGTGTTGATGTTGGAATGGTTTGAATAGGTTGATAAATGTGGGAATTGTGCAACTAGGAAAAATGTCCCATTCATTTCAAAAGGGAACTTCCTGGAAATTTGGGAATTTGGGCAAAAGGGGGAAGAAAACTTTAACTTGGAAAAAAGGTTAGTTTGAATTTCCAGAATGGTGGAATATGTTGAAGGTGGAATGGTTTGAATATAGGTTGATAAATGTGGGAATTGTGCAACTTGGAAAAATGTCCCATTCATTTCAAAAGGGAACTTCCTGGAAATTTGGGAATTTGGGGCAACGGGGGAATTTTTTTTAACTTGGAAAAAAAGGTAGTTTGAATTTCCAGAATGGTGGAATGTGTTGAAGGCGGAATGGTTTGAATAGGTTGATAAATGTGGGAATTGTTCAACTTGGAAAAATGTCCCATTCATTTAAAAAGAAACTTCCTGGAAATGTGGGAATTGTGGGAAAAGCGGGATTTAAAAAAAAATTATTAGGAGCATGAATGTCCTGAATGAGCTGAATTGGTTGGTGTTGGAATTGTTTAAATCGGGCAAGAAATGTTGAAGTAGTAAATGGTAATAGGGAATTTCGGGAAAATCGGGAATTTTTTTGAACTTGGAAAAAAGGGTCGTTTGAATTTCCAGAATATGTGGAATGTGTTGAAGGTGGAATGGTTTGAATAGGTTGATAAATGTGGGAATTGTTCAACTTGGAAAAATGTCCCATTCATTTAAAAAGAAACTTCCTGGAAATGTGGGAAATGTGGGAATTGTGGGAAAAGCGGGATTTAAAAAAAATGATTAGGAGCATGAATGTCCTGAATGAGCAGAATTGGTTGGTGTTGGAATTGTTTAAATCGGGCAAGAAATGTTGAAGTAGTAAATGGTAACAGGGAATTTTGGGAAAATCGGGAATTTTTTTGAACTTGGAAAAAAGGGTCGTTTGAATTTCCAGAATATATGGAATGTGTTGAAGGTGGAATGGTTTGAACAGGTTGATAAATGTGGGAATGTGCAACTTGGAAAAATGTCCCATTCATTTCAAAGGGAACTTCCTGGAAATTCGGGAATTGTGGGAAAAGCGGGATTTTTTTTGAAAATGATTAAGAGCATGAATGTCCTGACTGAGCTGCATTGGTTGGTGTTGGAATTGTTTAAATCGGGCAAGAAATGTTTAAGTAGTAAATGGTATTAGGGAATTTTGGGAAAATCGGGAATTTTTTTGAACTTGGAAAAAAAGTTATTTTGAATTTCCAGAATGGTGGAATGTGTTGAAGGCGGAATGGTTTGAATAGGTTGATAAATGTGGGAATTGTGCAACTTGGAAAAATGTCCCATTCATTTCAAAGGGAACTTCCTGGAAGTTTGGGAATTGTGGGAAAAGTGGGATTAAAAAAAAAAAAATTATTAGGAGCATGAATGAGCTGAATTGGTTGGTGTTGGAATTGATTAAATCGGGCAAGAAATGTTGAAGTAGTAAATGGTATTAGGGAATTTTGGGAAAACCGGGAATTTTTTTAACCTGTAAAAAAGGTTAGTTTGACTTTCCAGAATGGTGGAATGTGTTGAAGGCGGAATGGTTTGAATAGGTTGATAAATGTGAGAATTGTTCAACTTGGAAAAATGTCCCATTCATTAAAAAGAAACTTCCTGTAAATGTGGGAATTGTGGGAAAAGCGGGATTTAAAAAAAATGATTAGGAGCATGAATGTCCTGAATGAGCAGAATTGGTTGGTGTTGGAATTGTTTAAATCGGGCAAGAAATGTTGAAGTAGTAAATGGTAATAGGGAATTTTGGGAAAATCGGGAATTTTTTTGAACTTGGGAAAAAAAGGTAGTTTGACTTTCCAGAATGGTGGAATGTTTTGAAGGTGGAATGGTTTGAATAGGTTGACAAATGTGGGAATTGTGCAACTTGGAAAAATGTCCCATTCATTTCAAAGGGAACTTCCTGGAAATTTGGGAATTGTGGGAAAAGCGGGATTTTTTTGAAAATGATTAAGAGCAGGTGGAATGGTGGAATGGTTTGAATGGGTTGAAGAATGTGGGAATTGTGGAAGTTTGAAAAATGGACAATTCATTTTGAATGGGGGAAAATGCACAAAAACAAAAGGAATTATGGGAAATCCAGGATTTTTTTTTTATAGAATTGTTGAAGTAGAGCACACAATTCCTGAACAGGCTGAATATTCTGAAGTCGGAACGGTTCGAATCAGATGGAAAATGTGGGAATTGTAGATTATTTGAAGAATGTTCCATTCATTTCAATGGGAATTTCAGAAAAAATTGGGAGTTTCGGGAAAAGCGGGAATTTTTTTGAAAATGGTAAAAAACGTGAATGCACTGATTTTTTCAAATCGGTCGAGAAATGTTGAAGTAGTAACATGTTGAATTGAGAAGTGTTATTACAGAATTCCTGGAATTTCAGGAAAACCGGGAATTTTTACAGTTCAATAAACAACTTTGTTTTTTGTCCTGATTGAGAGGAATGTTTTGACGGTGGAACGGTTGAAATGTATTGAAAAATGTGGAAGGAGTAGTCGCCAGAAAAAGGGTGGAAATAGGGCTTTGGAAAAGCAGGAATTCTGGAAAATCCTGGAATGTTTTTGTACTTAAAAAAATTACAGTTTGAATTTCCAGAATGGTAAAATGTGTTGAAGGTGGAATGGTTTGAATAGGTTGAAAACTGTGGAAATGGTGGAAGTTTGAAAAATGGCCAATTCATCTTGAATGGGGAAAATGCACAAAAACAAAAGGAATTATGGGAAATTCCTGAACAGGCTGAATATTTTGAAGTTGGAACAGTTCGAATCAGATGGAAAATGTGGGAATTGTAGATTATTTGAAGAATGTTCCATTCATTTCAATGGGAATTTCAGAAAAAAAAAATTTCGGTCGAGAAATGTTGGAGTCGTCACATTTTTAATTGAGAAATGGTATTAAGAAATTCCAGGAATTTCGGGAAAACTGGGAATTTTTCCAGTTAAAAAAAAAAAAACATTGTTTTTTTTGTCCTGATTAAGAGGAGTGTTTGGACGGTGGAATGGTTGAAGTGGGTTGAAAAATGTGGAAGGAGTAGTCGCCTGAAAAAAGGGTCAAAAAAAGGGTTTGAAAAAAAGAGAATTCTGGGAATTCCTGGAAAAAAAAAATTTGGAACTTCAAACTGGAAATTCCAGGATTTTCCAGAACTCCTGCTTTTCCAAAGCCCTATTTCCACCCCTTTTTTTCTGGCGACTACTCCTTCCACATTTTTCAACGCATTTCAACCGTTACACCGTCAAAAACATTCCTCTTAAATCAGGACAAAAAATGAAGCTGTTTTTTTGAACTGCAAAAATTCCAGGTTTTCCCGAAATTCCGTAATACCATTTCTTAATTCAACATGTTACTACTTCAACATTTCTCCACCGATTTGAAAAATTCTAACACCAACCATTTCAACTCATTCAGACCATTCAAAATGAATTGGTGCATTTTTCAAACTTCCACCATTTCCACATTTTTCAACTGATTCAAATCATCCCAACTTCAACACATTCCACCATTCTGGAAATTCAAACTTCCCTTTTTCCCAAGTTAAAAAAAATTACAAGATTTTCCAGAATTCCTAGTTTTCCAAAGCCCTATTTCCATCCCTTTTTTCTGGCGACTACTCCTTCCACATTTTTCAACGCATTTCAACCGTTCCACCGTCAAAACATTCCTCTTAATTAGGACAGGAAAAATTCCCGGTTTTCCTTAAATTCCAGGAATTCCGTAATACCACTTCTCAATTCAACATGTTACGTCAACATTTCTCGACCGATTTGAAAAATTTTAACACCACCCTTTTCACCTCATTCAGACCAAAGTTTTACCATTTAAAAAAAAAATTCCCGCTTTTCCCGAAATTCCCAATTTTGGGGGAAAATTCCCATTGAAATCAATGGGACATTCTTCAAAGTTCCACAACTCCCACATTTGTCATCTGCAGCCTGTTTGGGAATTATGTGCTCCACTTCAACACTTCTAAAAATTTCCAGGATTTCAGTTTAACTTCAGCATTGGAGAATTCACAATCTTCTGGTTGTGTGTTAGTGTCACGGCCTGAATTGGACTGTGAACACAGGCGCATTGGTCCGGAAGTAGTCCTTTATTGCGACAAGGGAAGGGGTCCAAAACCATAGACATCTTATAAGAGTACGCAGCATGGCGCTGAAGAGACGCGGGGCCGCCATCTTGGAGTGGTGATCCGCTCCACTCAGTGCAATTAATTTGGCAGGAGCAATGAACTGTCAGCGCATTTAATCCATTTTACCTCACTGAATACCACTGATTTTCAAGCGCTTTTTTGTCGTACGTGTAGCTATGATAAAGGACTCATGTTTTGGTGTGTTTTATTATTCATAGTTTGCTTAACAGTAATAGAATATTCATATATGCTATAAGTGACCAGACGTCCGAGATCAAAACCGAATATAATCCCAGAGAAGGGGGAAAAAAACAGTCAGCTATTTTTAAGTTGAAGAAACAATATGATTAGATTATATATACACATGCGTATATCCTACATAAACAATGTATGAATACATTAGATATCTATATATCTTATAGACTGTATCTCTGTCGATGCAGCAGCAGAGAGTTTATTCTGTCTTGACACTTTGTATTGATATTTTCTATTACATTCTTCCCTTAAATGATCATGTTTACAGTGATTGTTTTATATCTATTTTTTAAGTATGTCGCTTTGGATAAAAGCATCTTCCAAATACTTAAACATATATAAACGTATTTCTTATTTAAACTTTATGTTATTCAAGTATGACATTTTTAAATGTAATTCATTTCATTGACAAGCAATTCTATTATGGTCATACTCTTGTTTACTAGCGGCTACGATTTCAGTACTATTGAAGATCTTTGCTACTTCTCAACTCTGTGGTAATGTTTTTTTCACAAAATAGAAGCAATAGTACGTTAATGTTAATTCTTACTTGTGAAAAGTAATCCCCCGATTCCTATTTTCAACAGTCCGCTCATTTGAGCAGGAAAACGCTGAACACCATCTTTGTTTTCTCCCTGTCAACTGTCAGTTTAGCATCTTTGTTTTCCACCTGTCAACTGTCAGTTTAGCATCTTTGTTTTACACCTGTCAACAGTCAGTTTAGCATCTTTGTTTTCCACCTGTCAACTGTCAATTTAGCATCTTTGTTTTACACCTGTCAACTGTCAGTTTAGCATCTTTGTTTTCCACCTGTCAACTGTCAGTTTAGCATCTTTGTTTTACACCTGTCAACAGTCAGTTTAGCATCTTTGTTTTCCACCTGTCAACTGTCAGTTTAGCATCTTTGTTTTACACCTGTCAACAGTCAGTTTAGCATCTTTGTTTTCCACCTGTCAACTGTCAGTTTAACATCTTTGTTTTCCACCTGTCAACTGTCAGTTTAGCATCTTTGTTTTACACCTGTCAACTGTCAGTTTAGCATCTTTGTTTTCCACCTGTCAACTGTCAGTTTAGCATCTTTGTTTTACACCTGTCAACTGTCAGTTTAGCATCTTTGTTTTCCACCTGTCAACTGTCAGTTTAGCATCTTTGTTTTCCACCTGTCAACTGTCAGTTTAGCATCTTTGTTTTACACCTGTCAACTGTCAGTTTAGCATCTTTGTTTTACACCTGCCAACTGTCAGTTTAGCATCTTTGTTTTACACCTGTCAACTGTCAGTTTCGGCTGCTCGCCGGCTCCTCATCACCACTTCAAGATGGCGGCCGAATTTCTCGCGTCACAGCAGCCAATGCAGCGTCTGCTTAGAAGTCCCAAACAGGCTATTAAAACCGATCTAACCTAACTACTAAATTATCAACACAACCCTCTCCACTATAAAGGAGGAAAAACGAAGCAGCCATGAAATAAATCCAACTCAAAACGCTCCAAAAAGGTTCTAAAAATAAAAAGACGGAGGCGATACTATGAGGACAATCAAGGAAGAGGCCTAAAACTAAGCGGCACTAATCTACAGGACTACAAAACTATATTATGTTTCAACAACTAATCTAATCTAGGATAGTAACCTTACCTGAAAAAGACTCCGGCACGGGACAGAAAGAGGACGAGACATCGAAGTATGGAACAGGTGCAATCAATCACAACAAAGTGATCGGAAACGAGAAGGAGAGTTAGCTTTTCAAAATAAAACAGGAAGTGACAAGACAAACTTGAAACCAGACAAGACTTAACCAAGGTGTGACAGTTATTAGTTCATGTTGGCTCCAGTACTCTTTAAGTCGAGTGGCTGTTGTCGCCCAGCAATTCTTTGAAGTTAATGGGGATATGACAGCCCTGTGTGGTTATTATGAAAAAGCTAGACCAGGGCTATATAACTAGCGGCCCGGGCGGGAAATGACTCCATACCATCCATCCATCCATCCATCTTCTTCCGCTTATCCGAGGTCGGGTCGCGGGGGCAGCAGCCTAAGCAGGGAAGCCCAGACTTCCCTCTCCCCAGCCACTTCGTCCAGCTCCTCCCTGGGGGATCCCAAGGCGTTCCCAGGCCAGCCGGGAGACATAGTCTTCCCAATGTGTCCTAGGTCTTACCCGTGGCCTCCTGCAGGTCGGACGTGTCCTAAACACCTCCCTAGGGAGGCGTTCGGGTGGCATCCTGACCAGATGCCCGAACCACCTCATCCGGCTCCTCTCCATGTGGAGGAGCAGCGGCTTTACTTTGAGCTCCTCCCGGATGACAGAGCTTCTCACCCTATCTCTAAGGGAGAGCCCCACCACCCGGACGGAGGAAACTCATTACTTGTGATCTTGTCCTTTCGGTCATAACCCAAAGCTCATGACCATAGGTGAGGATGGGAACGTAGATCGACCGGTAAATTGAGAGCTTTGCCTTCCGGCTCAGCTCCTTCTTCACCACAACGGATCGATAGTTTTGTATTAGTGTTCCTAAAATGTAGGGAGTTTATGGGGATATGACAGCCCCGTATGGTTATTATGAAGAAGCTAGACCGAGACTATACAAATAGCGGCTGGGGGGCCAAATCCAGGCCGGGGAATGACCCCATACCGGCCCCTGAATTCAGTTGAAAACTTGTGTGGTAAACATTTTTGCAGTAAATGTCTTAAACACTCAAGTACTCCTGTTTAAAGGAACTTGGACCATTGTAAACACATTGGCAGATACTTAACATTTTAACCTTGGGGTCCAAACTTGTTATTTACATAATTTGGGCGTTTCCAAAGGCACCCCTTTAAGTCCTCTCTTTTTTGGTAGTTACGCATTTTTTAAAATAACTCATGTGTTGCTTTAGCTCAGGCCTGGGCAATTATTTTGACGCGGGGGTGCCAAATTTAGAGAAAAAATTGTGTCCGGGTGCCGGTATATCTGATTTTTTTAGGAACACTAATACAAAACCTCACAATAATGTCTGATTGAATGCTAAAAACGTTATGACAGACCACCTTAAAAAACAGAATGGATTTTTTTTTACTGAATGAGACATCCAGAATGTACATGAAAATAAAGAATGTGGGATTTACAATATTAACTATGAAGGATAAAACACTGAATATTGACAACATATGAATGTCACACCCCCTCTCCATCCACATATTTTACAATAAAGCAAAACGCAACAAACACAGCAAAATATGACAGTGAAAGGTTAAAAAAAAAACACCTGCAATCTGATATATGTGATACATCACTAAGCTTTAGAACTTTGTTGTAAAAATCTCGTTCCAAGTCTGTCCCTGACACCCACATTTCATGCTCTGGAAACACTCTGTGGAAACGCTCCCCACCCACACTGCTTGGTGCCTCGTCTGAGCTGCTGTGACTTAGATTACCATTGTAATTTATTAGATGACCATAGTAACTAATTAGATGACCATAGTAACTAATTAGATGACCATAGTAACAAATTAGATGACCATAGTAACTAGTATATCATGCAAAAGTGCAGATTCCAACCATTGAAATACTCATACTTGCCAACCCTTCCGGATTTTCCGGGAGACTCCCGAAATTCAGCGCCTCTCCCGAAAACCTCCCGGGACAAATTTTCTCCCGAAAATCTCCCAGAATTCAGGCGGACTCGGACCGGAGTCCGCTAACCCACAATATAAACAGCGTGCCTGCCCAATCACGTCTTCCCAGCGCGGTAACAACACACAACAACAGCAGTCACGTTTTCGTCTACCGTAAAGCAGTTTGTCTGCCGTAAACAGCAATGTTGTGACACTCTTAAACAGGACAATACTGCCATCTAGTGCATTTGATGAAAGCACTTTTGTGCGTGCCACACAGCAATGCATCATCAGAGAGGGTGTTCAGCATGGTTCGAAAAATAGTGACAGAGAATAGAACAAGGATGGACAATTCAACCCTTAACTAAACAATGAGTAGATGAGTGTTATGTGTGTATATGTGTAAATAAATGAACACTGAAATTCAAGTATTTATTTTATATATATATATATATATATATATATATATATATATATATATAATAAAATAAATATATATTTATAGCTAGAATTCACTGAAAGTCAAGTATTTCTTATATATATATATATATATATATATATATATATATATATATATATATATATATGAAATACTTGACTTAGTATTTTGTCAAGTATTTCTTATATATATATATATATATATATAATAAAAGAAATATATATTTATAGCTAGAATTCACTGAAAGTCAAGTATTTCTTATATATATATATATATATATATACATATATATATTTATATATGAAATACTTGACTTAGTATTTTGTCAAGTATTTCTTATATATATATATATATATATATATATATATATATAATAAAATAAATATATATTTATAGCTAGAATTCACTGAAAGTCAAGTATTTCTTATATATGTATATATATATATATATATATATATATATATATATATATACATACATATATATATATATATATATATATATACATATATATATATATATATATATATATATATATATATGAAATACTTGACTTAGTATTTCGTCAAGTATTTCTTATATATATATATATATATATATATATATATATATATATATATATATATATATATATATATATACATATATATGAAATACTTGACTTGGTGAATTCTAGCTATAAATATACTCCTCCCCTCTTAACCACGCCCCCAACCACGCCCCCCCGCTCCCGCCCCCCGCCCCCCACCTCCCGAAATCGGAGGTCTCAAGGTTGGCAAGTATGAATACTTATAGTTCAAGACTTACGGTCATTAGAAAACATCACTGCACATCATAATAGCAGCAACAGTTTCGATTTCAAAGATCCAAAAAAAATTATTTGGGAATGTCCGGTGGGCCAGATTGAAAAGCTCAACGGGCCGCATGTGGCCCCCGGGCCTTAATTTGCCCAGGTCCGCTGTATCTTGTTTAGATCTGATGCAGTCATGCGTTCAACTTCTTTAGTTATACTAGTGACATTCCTCAGGGTAGGGCTGTCTATAGGGGGGGAAAGGTGGTGACAATTCTAAGGGCCCACAGCCCAATGTGGCCCACACACAGTCCCAGTAGCCTCTATGACAAAGATGTCAAACTCAAGGCCCGGGGGCCAGATCTGGAGCGACATCATTTTACCTGGCCCGCAAACACCTGGAAATGATATGTCAATAAAGTACTTAATATTTTATCAATAAAAGTTATTGATTTTTCAAGTTTTGACAGAAAACATATATGTACTGCTTTTGCCTTTTAAACTTTAATAGTATCCAATATTGCAAAAAACAATACAGTATATTATTATACTGTCCAAACAAGTTTTTTGTCTAAATAAAAATAAATAAAAATACTTAACTTTACAGCAAACTACTTATCAAATTCATAAAATTGACAATAAATGTTACGTTGTTCTTTAGAGCATATTACTGTGAATTGAAAAAAACAAATCACTACTGTTTTTTGCGTTAAAATTCTGTCGACTGAGCTGCCAGTTTTTGACTGTAAAATCTACGGTTGTTGTTTTTAACGGTGTATTACTGTAAATGGAAAAACGGTACATTTGTTTTTTACGGTAGAAAAACTGTCAGCTCAGTTGCCAGAAGGAAAAAAAAGAACTTGTACTGTTTTTCCATGAACAATATAATGTTGAAAAAACCAATGTCAATTTAACACAACAATTAGGCTCCAGCACCCCCCGCGACCCCGAAAAGGATAAGCGGTAGAAAATGGATGGATGGATGGATGGAATTCTGGCAACTAAGCTGCCAGCTTTTTCAGTAATCCCCCACCAAACAAAACAAAACAGTGGTACTGTTTTTCCATTTACAGTAAAATGTTGTAAAAACAAAACAAAAACACTTGTGGAAGTCGCTTCCTAGCAGTCCCACAGACAGACACTTTTTAATGCACATATATTTTATTCCAAGTCTTTGTTCCGCAGAACGTGACTTTTCAGTCCCGTCCGTATCCTCTCTCCCTTCCTGCTCCCGGCCGCTTACTGTTAAAGACAACAGATGATTAGATTAACACGTACCACCTGTGAAATCTAATCACCTGCCAGCTGTGTCTCGCCGTCAGCACTGCCACGCCCCCTTCTGATGGTGCTCTGTCCTCAGCACCATGGACAGAGGCGGTGACCTTTGCTCCCGCAGACAGCGCTAGCCCCATCTCCCCCCACAACACTATTTTACAGTAAAATTTTGTTTTTACTGAAAAATTGACCGTCTACTTAATACAATTTATATAATTAATAATGAAATCCAGAGGCAAATTCATACATAATTCACTGTTACAAGTGGCCCTCTGATGGCAGCCATAACTGCCATGTGGCCCTCAATGAAAATCACTTTGACATGCCTGCTCTAAGACAAAGTGATTATTTATACACTGACCTAATATATATTTATACGAATGAATCTGAATTAAAACAAAGCCACAAGTCACACAATATTCTAATTTTAAAAATGTCAATACACCCCTGGCCCTTTGAAAAGTTTAAAAGTTTTGGGGTACATCTCTCATTTTTTCCACAGCAGGACACCCACCCAGACATTCAACATACAGGTCATGAAAAACAAGATTTTTTATTTTCATTTTCAGCGGGCAAAATCATTTTTTAAAGAAAATATTATAATGGAAATGATTGCTGTTATTTGGTGATCATAGGTTTGGGACAGGTGTGATATCTCACATGCGATCCCAGGAATGCTCAGGGAGTTTGTGCATTAGCTCTTACATATGAGTGCAGCCGGGATAGGCTCCGGCCCCCCTCGACCTCAAAATGGGACAAGCGGTAGAAAATGGATGGATGGATGGAACAAGCACTGTACACCCACACTCCCCAAACACATTTGTGCTTATTCTAGTGTCATGTATGAAGAATGTTTTTTAGGGGGGGATAATAATCATGAAATGCTGTTACTATATTAGATAAAGGCTAATAAAACTCTGTAATGATGTATTTTATAGCCATACAGTTGTACACTTTATCCCATGCTTGTGCAACAGCAAACATCTCATTGTGCAAAATGTGAATGTTATAAGGTGAACGAAATGTGATCCCTGAAAAGGGTACATGTCTCAATTTTTTCCACAGCAGGACACCCACCCAGACATTCAACATACAGGTCATGAACAACAAGATTTTTTATTTTCATTTTCAGTGGGCAAACATTTTTTTTAAAGAAAATATTATAATGGAAATGATTGTGGTTATTTGAATATCATAACAAGACATTTAACTTATTATGATGTCAGGTTTGGGACAGGTGTGATATCTGATGTGGCTCACACGCTCTTATATATGAGTGCAGCTGGGATAGGCTCCACCCCCTCCCCTCCCCCCTCAAAATGGGACAAGCGGTAGAAAATGGATGGATGGATGGAACAAGCCCTGTACACCCATGCTCCCCAAACACATTTGTGCTTATTCTAGTGTCATGTATGAATAAGATTTTTTTTGGATACTAATCATGAAATGCTGTTACTAGATTAGATAAATGCTAATAAAAAAAACTCTGTAATGATGTATTTTATAGCCATACAGTTGAACTCTTTATCCCATGCTTGTGCAACAGCAAACATCTCATTGTGCAAAATGTGAATGTTATAAGGTGAACGAAATGTGATCCCTGAAAAGGGTACATGTCTCAATGTTTCCACAGCAGGACACCCACCCAGACATTCAACATACAGGTCATGAACAACAAGATTTTTCATTTTCATTTTCAGTGGGCAAAATAATTTTTTAAAGAAAATATTATAATGCAAATGATTGTGGTTATTTGAATATCATAACAAGACATTTAACTTATTATGATGTCAGGTTTGGGACAGGTGTGATATCTGATGTGGCTCACACGCTCTTACATATGAGTGCAGCTGGGATAGGCTCCACCCCCTCCCCTCCCCCCTCAAAATGGGACAAGCGGTAGAAAATGGATGGATGGATGGAACAAGCACTGTACACCCACGCTCCCCAAACACATTTGTGCTTATTCTAGTGTCATGTATGAATAAGGTTTTTTTTTGGATACTAATCATGAAATGCTGTTACTAGATTAGATAAATGCTAATAAAAAAAACTCTGTAATGATGTATTTTATAGCCATACAGTTGTACACTTTATCCCATGCTTGTGCAACAGCAAACATCTCATTGTGCAAAATGTGAATGTTATAAGGTGAACGAAATGTGATCCCTGAAAAGGGTACATGTCTCAATTTTTTCCACAGCAGGACACCCACCCAGACATTCAACATACAGGTCATGAATGACAAGATTTTTTATTTTCATTTTCAGTGGGCAAAATAATATTTTAAAGAAAATATTATAATGGAAATGATTGTGGTTATTTGAATATCATAACAAGACATTTAACTTATTATGATGTCAGGTTTGGGACAGCTGTGATGTCTAATGTGGCTCACACGCTCTTACAGTACATATGAGTGCAGCTGGGATAGGCTCTGGCCCCCGCCTCGACCTCAAAACGGGACAAGCGGTAGAAAAATGGATGGACGGATGGAACAAGCACTGTACACCCATGCTCCCCAAACACATTTGTGCTTATTCTAGTGTCATGTAAGAAGAATGTTTTTTGTTTTTTTTGGATATTAATCGTGAAATGCTATGACTAGATTAGATTAATGCTAATAGAATTCTGTAATGATGTATTTTATAGCCAAACAGTTATACACTTTATCCTATGCTTGTTCTTAGGCATACATCTCATTGTGCAAACTGTGAATGTTACAAGGTGAACGAAACAAGATTTTTATTTTAATTTTCAGGGTGCAAAATATTTTTTTAAAGAAAATATAATGGAAACGATTGCGGTTCTTTGAATATCATAACAAAACATATAACTTATTATGATGTCAGGTTTGGGACAGGTGTGACCCACACTCCCCAAACACATTTGTGCTTATTCTAGTGTCATGTATGAAGAATGTTTTTTTGGTGGGGGATACTAATCATGAAATGTTGTTACTAGATTAGATAAAGGCTAATACAACTCTGTAATGATGTATTTTATAGCCATACAGTTGAACTCTTTATCCCATGCTTGTGCTACAGCAAACATCTCATTGTGCAAAATGTGAATGTTATAAGGTGAACGAAATGTGATCTCTGAAAGGGGTTCATGTCTCAATTTATTAATTTTAATTTTCAGTGGGTGAAATCATTTTTGAAAGAAAATATTATAATGGAAATGATTGTGGTTATTTGAATATCATAACAAAAGTTATTATGATGTCAGGGGACAAGTGTGATATCTGATGTGGCTCACATGCGGTCCCAGGAATGCTCAGGGAGATTGTGCATTAGCTCTTACATATGAGTGCAGCTGGGATAGGCCCCAGCACCCCCCACGACCATGAGAGGGACTAGTGGTACAAAATGGATGGATGGACATGAAAAATGAGGCGGAACATTGGTCCAAATCGCACGCGGCTTGTTTTTCCTATGGTTATTCCTCATCGGAATTAAGTGAGCCCGAGCAAATTCCAGCAGTGATAGGATGCCCCTCAAAAAGCACAAGTCCGTACACCAGAAAATATTTGGAAAGAAGGCCACACTGCAAAAACTGAAATCTAAGTAAGATGAAATATCTCAAATAAGGGTGATATTTGCTTATTTTCTGTCTGATAAGATAATTCTTCTCACTAAGCAGATTTTATGTTAGAGTGTTTTACTTGTTTTAAGGGTTTTGGTCCTAAATAATCTCAGTAAGATATTACAGCTTGTTGCTGAGATGTTATGACCTATATTGAGTAAAACATGCTTGAAACTAGAATATCAACTGTTGTGTCATCAACACTCACAAGTATAAAACTACTTTTTTAAAGTAATCATTTGTTATTTCAAGAAAAAAAAAAAAAATCATGATTTTGACACAATTGTGTCTCATAAATAAAACAGATGACAGCCAAATAGACTTTGCTGTTTTATTTTCAATGAAACAATAGAAAATACGTACTCATATAGTAGTACAGTTGGCACAGTACAGTAAACGGACAGTTAATATTTAAACATTTAACATTTCTAACAATTTTGAACAGAAATAGGTCATGCACATTCAGATAAATTCTTCAAAATTACAATTAAAACAAATTTGTCCGGGGTGCCGGGCTGTATATATGCACACTAATTGACTAAAAGAGCACGCACTTGGCGCGATGATGTCATGTTATCGATGGAAAAATGCATTTTTAGACCATATGATTTGCCTGAGCGGCTAGGACAGTGTTTTTCAACCACTGTGCCGCGGCGTGAGATACCGTCAGGTGTGCCGTGGGAGATTATCTAATTTCACCTATTTGGGTTAAAAATATTTTTGCAAACCAGTGATTTTAGTCTGCAAATGATGTGTTGTTGTTGAGTGTCGGTGCTGTCTAGAGCTCGGCAGAGTAACCGTGTAATACTCTTCCGTATCAGTAGGTGGCAGCCGGTAGCTAATTGCTTTGTAGATGTCAGAAACAGCGGGAGGCAGTGTGAAGGTAAAAAGGTGTCTAATGCTTAAACCAAAAATAAACAAAAGGTGAGTGCCCCTAAAAAAAGGCAGTGGAACTTAGGGAAGGCTATGTAGAACGAAACTAAAACTGAACTGGCTACAAAGTAAACAAAAACAGAATGCTGGACGACAGCAAAGACTTACTGTGGAGCAAAGACGGCGTCTACAATGTACATGACATGACAATCAACAATGTCCCCACAAAGAAGGATAAAAACAACTGAAATATTCTTGATTGCTAAAACAAAGTAGATGCGGGAAATATCGCTCAAAGGAACACATGAAACTGCTACAGGAAAATACCAAAAAAAGAGAAAAAAACACCAAAATAAGAAGTAAAACACTACACACAGGAAAACAGCAAAAAAAGTCTAAATAAGTCAGGGTGTGATGTGACAGGTGGTGACAGTACACCATACTTGCCAACCCAGCGCCTCTCCCGAAAACCTCCCGGGACAAATATTCTCCCGAAAATCTCCCGATTTTCAGCCGGAGCTGGAAGCCACGCCCCCTCCAGCTCCATGCAGACCTGAGTGAGGACAGCCTTTTTTCATGATGGGAGGACAACAGGGTGACAATAACTAAATCATCCAGACTAGAGATAAATAGTATTATTGTGTTTATCTTACCTAAAAATAAATATATTTATTAATTAAAAAAATAATAATAATAAATACATTTTTACTATATTTTGCTAAAAACATCAAAATTAATTGTATTTTTATTTGCATTTTTTCGTGACTCCTTATTACATCCAGCCATAGAATTATACATTAAAATAAACATATTTGAAATAACTGATTTTAAATTCTCATAATAATTCATTTAAAATGACCATATTTAATTATTAAAATAATTGCTTGTTTATCAACAACTTTAGCATTTTATTCATTACATTTTGAAACTCTCAGAAGCCAAGTTATGTTATATTCATGTTATATTTATGCAAGTTTGAAGTATCAATGATCTAAACACAGTTTTGTTTGCATATTTTCAGGATGTATATATATATGTATGAAATACTTGACTTGGTGAATTCTAGCTGTCAATATACTCCTCACCCCGACCACGCCCCCACACCCCACCTCCCGAAATCGGAGGTCTCAAGGTTGGCAAGTATGCAGTACACCTACTTTGAGACAAGAGCTATAGTGATGCATGCTTGGTTATGGTTTAAAGTCATATCCAACAATTGCGACAACGACTTTTTACTGTCAACTGAGTTTAGTTTTTGAATGATTTCTGCTGGTGGTGTGCCTCTGCATTTTTTCAACGCAAAAAATGTGCCTTGGCTCAAAAAAGGTTGAAAATCACTGGGCTGGGAGACCCCGAGAGTAACAAGCGTTTACCTTGTTGCCTTTCCATTAAGAACAATAAAGTAGTTTTTAGTATAAGTTTGCTGGTTTCAAGAAACGTAATGCCGAGCGCATATCATTATGTCAAGATAATGGCACTAGCATTTACTTCATTTAAGAATATTTTTCAACATATTGAGCAAAAAGGTCTCATATTGTTTTTTTCTACCAAGAAAAGTGCACTTGTTATTAGTGAGAATATACTTATTTTAAGGTATTTTTGGGTTCATTGAAGTTAGCTAATTTGACTTGTTTTGGAAAGTCTCGACGAGGCAAATTTTCTTGTTCTATTGGCAGATCATTTTGCTTAGTTCAAGTAAAATACCCCTCATTTTTGTATTTTTTTTTTCTTGCTTTTGAACACTGACTTTTTGCAGTGCAGGAACCCAGGACATTAAAAAGAATGGTGAGAGAGAAAAACTGAAACAATTAGCCTATTTGTTCAATCATTTATAACATTAGCAGGCCGGACTCGCGAGCCATACATTAGCTGTCATCTCGCCGCGTCACCAGTTCATTAAAAAATAAAAAGTCGCCAGTATAACAACGGTGTGTCGAACAGTGCTCCGGGTATGCACCCGTTCACAGGCTGCATTGAATTGTATCACGACACATTCAAGTTGTACTCAGTAATTATTAAACATTATTATTAATTATTAATAATTACTGAGTAACTGAATAATGACCTTCGTCAGATGCTCATAATTAATAATAATGAGCACCTGACGACGGTCAGTTACGTTATCACGATGCCTTCAATGGGCTATTTTCCATCGCAGGAACCTTTTCAGGAACGTTCCCACTTAAATAAAGTTCTTCCTGTGTTTCCACCAAAAAATACTCGAGTAGATTTAGTTCTTCAGGAACCTTTCGGAGCTACCCTGAACTAGAGATGTCCGATAATGGCTTTTTTGCTTTCCGATATTGTCCAACTCTTAATTACCGATTTCGATATCAACCCATACCGATATATACAGTCGTGGAATTAACACATTATTATGCCTAATTTTGTTGTCATGCCCTGCTGGTCCCCAACCACCGGGCCATGGCCCGGAACCGGTCCGTGGATCCGGGCCGCACAAGAAAAAAAATAAATAAATCATTTTTTCAATTTTTTAAAAATTAAATCAACATAAAAAACACAAGATACACTTACAATTAGTGCACAAACCCAAAAAATCTCCCTCCCCCATTTACACTCATTCACACAAAAGGGTTGTTTCTTTCTGTTATCAATATTTCTGGTTCCTACATTATATATCAATATATATCAATACAGTCTGCAGGGATACAGTCCGTAAGCACACATGATTGTATTTTTTTATGACAATAACGAAACAAAACACACCCCCCAGGTCCGTGGGACAAATTTTCAAGAGTTGACCGGTCTGCAGTTAGAAAAATGTTGGGGACCACTGCATTAAACAATGTAACAAGGTTTTCCAAAATAAATCAACTGAAGTTATGGAAAAAAAATGCCAACATGGCACTGCCATATTTATTATTGAAGTCACAAAGTGCATTATTTTTTTTTTTAACATGCCTCAAAACAGCAGCTCTGATTTTGGGACATGCTCTCCCTGAGAGAGCATGAGGAGGTTGAGGTGGGCGGGGTTGAGGTGATAGGGGTAGGGGTAGTGGGGGGGTGTATATTGTAGTGTCCCAGAAGAGTTAGTGTTGCAAGGGATTCTGGATATTTGTTCTGTTGTGTTTATGTTGTGTTACAGTGCGGATGTTCTCCCGAAATGTGTTTGTCATTCTTGTTTGGTGTGGCTTCACAGTGTGGCGCATATTTGTAACAGTGTTAAAGTTGTTTATACGGCCAGCCTCAGTGTGACCTGTATGGCTGTTGACCAAGTATGGGTTGCATTCACTTGTGTGTGTGAAAAGCCGTAAATATTATGTGATTGGGCCGGCACGCAAAGGCAGTCCCTTTAAGGTTTATTGGTGCTCTGTACTTCTCCCTACGTCCGTGTACACAGCGTCGTTTTAAAAAGTCATACATTTTACATTTTGAAACCGATACCGATAATTTCCAATATTACATTTTAAAGCATTTATCGGCCGATAATATCGGCAGTCCGATAATATCGGCGGTTCGATATTATCGGACATCTATACCCTGAACCTTTTCGGGGGTAGGCTGTGCTGTCGAACGCTGATTGGTTGAACTTATTTTTCCACCACACAACCACCATTGCTGAGTATGCAAGGACGACTTGTTTATTTCTTATTTCTTGTGTATTTCCATTACAACAAACTTGACAACGGAGAGTAAGAAGAACGAAAGGAACTTTTGATTTGCAGCATCTTTGTGCTGAAGAACCCTGATCAGTGGAACTATCTTACAGTGTGTTTACTCAGCCGTAGTCTTTAAACCACATGCCGTTTATTGTTGTTGATTCTTTTTACAAACTTCATTTCGATACGAGAAGTGGACAGACTCTTTCAAACGTATTTACGGAGGAGTATGAAGCCGGACTCGAGGCAACAACGTCAGTTGCTTACTACTCTGACTTCTCTGGATAAATGTGATAAAAAGAAGGCAGTACATGAGTGCAACAAAGGTAAATAACATCAAATATCAACCAGTGACGTGCGGTCACTAGAGGCAGGTGAGGCCCCGCCTCACCTGCCATCATGGAAAGACAAAAAATGTAAAAAGAAAACAAATTAATTCAATTGTTATATGTATCCAGTGATTATACTATAAAGTTATTTTCCATTTAACTTCACCAGTTTTAGATTATTTTTATTCAAAATCGCTGAATTTTCACATTTGCCGTTCAAATACTGAGAAGAGACGGTGCGGTGATCAGCAGCCAGTTGAGGCACGTCACTCAGTTGTGCCTCAACGTGGATTGCGGACTCGGCTAACTGCTGGCCTGCTGTGCAGTGAGACCGTATTGCTATATGAATTATATTATACATTTCCATAGTTTAGTTAGCTGAGGTATATAATGTACAGTGTATTTTGTCAACAACTGTATGTGTGTAAAGTATTTCTTGTGCTGAGCGATCATAAAACGGCTGCAAAAGACGCACTGGCTGAGGCTCGCAGTAATCCGCCTCCTGCACCCCCGCCGTAGAATGCACCCCCTGACGGGAGTGTTATATCAACTAAAGCCCACACTTAAACTTTCCACGTGCAAGATTGAATCTATTTAAAAAAGTTATTTCATAAAAAGCCAAAAAGTGCAAAAACAATAATGTTCGTGTTGGAGGAGTTGTGAATGACTGCAGGGCCACAAAATTAGGTACACCTGCAGACTGCAGGTGTACCTAATTCACAACTCCTCCAACACGAACATTATTGTTTTTGCACTTTTTGGCTTCTTATTAAATAACTTTTGTAACCTATTTTTATGGGCTTTCCTCTTTGTGATGTTAAGTTCCTGTTATGCGCTGTTATACAGTATATGCCTTGAGCTCTTATTTTGAAGGCGCTCAGAGCGGAAGTGATGACACGTTGGAGTGGAGCGGAGGTTTTTGAAAGAAGGTAAATAAAGTGGTCCTCGTGTAAACCGGAGCCTCCGTGTTTGTTATTTTGTAGTTTCATACAGTATAGGTGACATTTATAAACCCTCGGTTACACTTTTTTAAATAGATTCAATCTTGCACGTGGAAAGTTTAAGAGAGGGCTTTAGTTGATATAACACTCCCGTCAGGGTGCATTAATCCAGCACAACAGCAGCGCATGGACTTCATTTATAAGTAAAGGTAAGACCATAATAACGTTTTTTTTATTAAATGTGCTTTTTTGTGTGCTACAGTTTGTATGTGTAAAGTTGAAGGTAAGTTAAAGTAGCAATGATTGTCACACACTCACTAGGTGTAATGAAATGTGTCCTCTGCATTTGACCCCTCTCCTTGTTCACCCCCTGGGAGGTGAGGGGAGCAGTGGGCAGCAGCGGCGCCGCGCCCGGGAATAATTTTTGGTGATTTAACCCCCAATTCCAAGCCTTGATGCTGAGTGCCAAGCAGTGGGGAATGCTGGTATGAGCTTTTAAACATAACCCGTTAACTGCTGCCAATCAAATGGTGAATAAGATACTCTTTAGGGTTCATATGTTTGTAAATCTGACTGTGATGAAGTCAGTGCCTCACCAGCCATCAACCTCACCGCACGTCACTGATATCAACTATTTACTTTATTGTATGTGGTAAAAGTAGCCAGTGTCACATTTGTGTAGTTATTAGCCTCAACCCGAGTAAACAGAATGCTAATGCTAACAAGCTAACGCAAAAGACGATGTGTTTGTGTTGTCGGAGTGAGATAAACACTGACATTTATTATTTATATATTGTTATTTACAGATAAACACTGACATTTATTATTTATATATTGTTATTTATGGACCAAATGGACCAAAAGGAGTCACCTTACCCTCAAGAATTCATAATTTACTGAGAGGACGACGTTCTGATTGTTGGACATTGTGGATAAAAGCCTGACTTTTTATGACTTTATTTTATAAATCATATTGTTTTCTACATTGTTGCTTTGTATTTCATTTTCTTACTTTCTAGTAAAAGAACTGTGACCTAATATTGTCTGTTTATTTACTCGATATGGAAATATACTAAACCACTCCTCCACACCACTCCTCCTCGAGGTCCAGGAACTAGAGCAGAGGTCGGCAACCTTTACCACTCAAAGAGCCATTTTGACCAGTTTCACAAAATAAAGAAAACAATGGGAGCCACAAAACTCTTTTGAAATTTAAAATGAAATAACACTGCGTACAAAGTTTTTTTTTGCTTTGTGCTATGTATAAACCAGGGGTCTCAGACACGCGGCCCGCACCTTAATATGAAAATGTAATGTTAATACGGCCCGCGAGTTTTATATGAATGGCGCTTGACAGCCCTCCCGATTTTTCCGGGAGACTCCCGAATTTCAGGGCAACTATTCTATTGAATGTCTGCTGATTTTCACCCAAATAACAATAATAAGGGCATACTGTGATGGCACAGCAATTAGTGCCCTCTACAACCTGTACAAACAGCGTGCCAGCCCAGTACATGTTGTATGCAGCTTTTGCAAACCCCGCCCACCTCAACCGACGCACAGAGAGGGGGGGGGTTGATGTGTGGGGGGCCAGGGTTGGGAGGGGTGGGGTTTGGTGGTAGCGGGGGTGTATAATGTAGCCCGGAAGAGTTAGGGATGCATGGGATTCTGGGTATTTGTTCTGTTGTGTTTATTTTGTGTTACGGTCATACTTGCCAACCCTCCCGAATTTTCCGGGAGACTCCCGAAATTCAGCGCCTCTCCCGAAAACCTCCCGGAACAAATATTCTCCAGAAAATCTCCCTATTTTCAGCCGGAGCTGGAAGCCACGCCCCCTCCAGCTCCATGCGGACCTGAGTGAGGAAAGCCTTTTTTCATGACGTGAGGACAACAGGGTGACAAGAACTGAATCATCCAGACTAGAGATAAATTGTATTATTATGTTTATCGTACCTAAAAATAAATATATTTATTAATTAAAAAAAAAAAAAAACTAAATACATTTTTACTATATTTTGCTAAAAACATCAAAATGAATTGTATTTTTATTTGTATTTTTTCGTGACTCCTTATTACATCCAGCCATAGAATTATACATTAAAATAAACATATTTGAAATAATTGATTTTAAATTATCATAATAATTCCTTTGAAATGACCATATTTAATTAGTAAAATAATTGCTTGTTTATCAACAACTTTAGCATTTTATTCATTACATTTTGAAACTCTCAGAAGCCAAGTTATGTTATATTCCTTAATATTTATTTATGCAAGTTTGAAGTATCAATTATCTAAACACAGTTTGTTTGCATATTTTCAGGATATATATATATATATATATATATATATATATATATATATATATATATATATATATATATATATATATATATATATGTATGAAATACATGACTTGGTGAATTCTAGCTGTCAATATACTCCTCCCCTCTTAACCACGCCCCCAACCACGCCCCGCCCCACCCCCGACCACGCCCCCACCCCCCACCTCCCGAAATCGGAGGTCTCAAGGTTGGCAAGTATGGTTACGGTGCGGATGTTCTCCTGAACTGTGTTTGTCATTCTTGTTTGGTGTGGGTTCACAGTTTGGCGCATATTTGTAACAGTGTTAAAGTTGTTTGTACGGCCACCCTCAGTGTGACCTGTATGGCTGTTGACCAAGTATGCCTTGCTGTCACTTAAGTGTGCAAGCAGAAGCTGCATGCAACATGTGGCTGGGCTGGCACGCTGTTTGTACAGGTTGTAGAGGGCGCTAAATGCTGTGCCATCACGGCACGCCCTTATTATTGTTGTTTGGGTGAAAATCGGAGAATATTTGCCCCGGTAGATTTCTGGGAGAGGCACTGAAATCGGGAAAATCGGGAGGGTCGGTAAGTATGTAGCTGAGCCGCATCAGAGTGGTCAAAGAGTCGCATGCGGCTCCGGAGCCGCGGGTTGCAGACCCCTGAACTAGAGGTTCTAGGAACAAAAAGTTTCTGAACTTTAAAAAATGGCCTGTTGTGGTCTTGTAAAATGTAGTTTTATTGGGAAATTTGAATAGGCTAAATACAAAAGAGTGAAAAGACTAAAAATACATGATTTACAAGATACTTCTTTGACTTGTTAAGAGATTAATGGTGAAAAGGGAAACACATTGGGTGTATCACACCAGGCACCGTCAGGAACCCCAAAAAACAAGAACATTAAAGGTGGCTATGAATGGGGTAGAGGGGCCCACACCAATACTCTTTCAGGGGACGCAGAAATCCTAGCAACAGCTCAGCGTATGAAGTCGCAGAAGCTCTGTTGTAAAAATCATGAGTGAAAGAGGTCTAGTCCTATCGTGTCTTCCAGTACCTGTCAGGTAGTGACATTATTGCTTTGTATTTCATTTACTTCCTTTTTAGTAAAAGAAATGTGACCTAATATTGTTCTGTTTACTTCCTCGGTATGGAAATATACTAAACCACTCCTCCATACCACTCCTCCTCTTGGTCCAGGAACTAGAGGTTCTGGAAAAGGGCCGATTGTGGTCTTGTAAAATGTAGAATTAGTGGGAAATTTGAATGGGCTGACTACAAAGGAGTGAAAATACTAAAAATACATGATAATTCTTTGACTTGTTAAGAGACTAATGGTGAAAAAGGAAAGACATTGGGTGTGTCACACCAGGCACCGTCAAGAACATTAAAGGTGGCTATGAATGGGGGTAGACCAGTGTTTTTCAACCTTTTTTGAGCCAAGGCACATTTTTTGCGTTGAAAAAATGCGAAGGCAGCACCACCTGCAGAAATCATTAAAAAACGAAACTCAGTTGACAGTAAAAAGTCTTTGTCGCAATTGTTGGATATGACTTTAAAGCATAACCAAGCATGCATCACTATAGCTCTTGTCTCAAAGTAGGTGTACTGTCACCACCTGTCACATCCCATCCTGACTTATTTGGACTTTTTTGCTGTTTTCCTGTATGTAGTGTTTTAGTTCTTGTCTTGCGCTCCTATTTTGGTGGCTTTTTCTCTTTTTTTTTGGTATTTTCCTGTAGTAGTTTCATGTCTTCCTTTGAGCAATATTTCCCGCATCTACTTTGTTTTAGCAATTGAGAATATTTCAGTTGTTTTTATCCTTCTTTGTGGGGACATTGTTGATTGTCATGTCATGTTCGGATGTACTTTGTGGACGCCGTCTTTGCTCCACAGTAAGTCTTTGCTGTCGTCCAGAATTCTGTTTTTGTTTACTGTGCAGCCAGTTCAGTTTTAGTTTTGTTCTGCATAGCCTTCCCTATGCTTCAATGCCTTTTCTTAGGGGCACTAACCTTTTGTTTATTTTTGGTTTAAGCATTAGACACCTTTTTACCTGCACCCTGCATCCCGCTGTTTCCCACATCTACAAAGCAATTAGCTACTGGCTGCCATCTACTGATATGGAAGAGTATTACACGGTTACTCTGTCGAGCTCTAGACAGCACTGACAACACATAGTTTGTAGACTATAATTACTGGTTTGCGAAAAATATTTTTAACCCAAATAGGTGAAATTAGATAATCTCCCACGGCACACCAGACGGTATGAGTGGTTGAAAAACACTGGGGTTGAGGGGCCCACACTGATACTCTTTCAGGGGACGCAGAATTCCTAGCAACAGCCCAGCACGTGAAGTCGCAGAAGCTCTGTTGTAAAAATCATGAGTGAAAGAAGTGACAAGAGTCCAGTCTGCATGTACAGACCTATTATGTCTTCCGGTACCTGTCGGGTAGTGACACTCCCCAACATAGCTCCAGGAGATATCCCAGCATACAATACATCACACAAAATCCAAACAACGCCACTTTGGCAGGAAAGACTGCGAGTGACTTAGTTTCTCTGTCAAACGTGTGCCAGGATTCCAGAACGAACAAGTAAATGGGAAGGGGAGAGAATCTTACCACATTCCTAAAGAACCCGGAAGCTGACTGAAGTGGATTACAGCCATAAAACGTGCTGAAAGTGAGCAGAAAACAGAGCACTCAAAACCCTCAAACAATGCATAGTGATCACTTCATATTGGGTACTCAATATTCCGACACAACAATATTGGGTATTTTATTATCGGTCATTATGGTTTATGATGTTTTTTTAAAAGGTATTAAAGCAGAGTGCAATGCATAGGGAGTCTGACGCTCTATTGATTTTGTTCTCTTCAAGGACATAACCCAATGAGTGCACACTGTGTTTTTATCTTTGCAAATACTCACACATAGGGCCTGATTTACTAGGATCCAAATACCAATCGCTAAGCAGCCTGTGCAAAAAGTAAAATAGCCTGTACTAGCTCCATACTATCTTGCCGATTGTATTGTACCATATGGCCCGACAAGAAATCTGCATTCTAAGAACTCCAGCTTATTAGTGATTCCCAGAGCACAAAAAAAGTCTGCGGGCTATAGAGCATTTTCTAATCGGGCTCCAGTACTCTGGAATGCCCTCCCGGTAACAGTTAGAGATGCTACCTCAGTAGAAGCATTTAAGTCCCATCTTAAAACTCATTTGTATACTCTAGCCTTTATATAGACCCCCCTTTTAGAACCAGTTGATCTGCCGTCTCTTTTCTGCTCCGCCCCCCTCTCCTGCGTGGAGAGGTTATTAGGTGACCACAGATGAGGCGCTAGCTGTTCAAAGTCGGGATCCAGGGTGGACCACTCATCTGTGCATCAGTTGAGGACGTCTCTGCACTGCTGACTTGTCTCCACCCCAAGATGATCCTCTGCTGGCCCCACTATGGACTGGACTCTCCCTATTATGTTAGATCCACTATGGACTGGACTCTCACACTATTATGTTAGATCCACTATGGACTGGACTCTCACTATTATGTTAGATCCACTATGGACTGGACTCTCACACTATTATGTTAGATCCACTATGGACTGGACTCTCACTATTATGTTAGATCCACTATGGACTGGACTCTCACTATTATGTTAGATCCACTATGGACTGGACTCTCACAATATTATGTTAGATCCACTATGGACTGGACTCTCACTATTATGTTAGATCCACTATGGACTGGACTCTCACTATTATGTTAGATCCACTATGGACTGTACTCTCACAATATTATGTTAGATCCACTATGGACTGGACTCTCACACTATTATGTTAGATCCACTATGGACTGGACTCTCATACTATTATGTTAGATCCACTATGGACTGGACTCTCACTATTATGTTAGATCCACTATGGACTGGACTCTCACTATTATGTTAGATCCACTATGGACTGGACTCTCACAATATTATGTTAGATCCACTATGGACTGGACTCTCACTATTATGTTAGATCCACTATGGACTGGACTCTCACTATTATGTTAGATCCACTATGGACTGTACTCTCACAATATTATGTTAGATCCACTATGGACTGGACTCTCACACTATTATGTTAGATCCACTATGGACTGGACTCTCACACTATTATGTTAGATCCACTATGGACTGGACTCTCACTATTATGTTAGATCCACTATGGACTGGACTCTCACTATTATGTTAGATCCACTATGGACTGGACTCTCACTCTTATGTTAGATCCACTATGGACTGGACTCTCACTATTATGTTAGATCTACTATGGACTGGACTCTCACTATTATGTTAGATCCACTATGGACTGGACTCTCACTATTATGTTAGATCCACTATGGACTGTACTCTCACAATATTATGTTAGATCCACTATGGACTGGACTCTCACACTATTATGTTAGATCCACTATGGACTGGACTCTCACACTATTATGTTAGATCCACTATGGACTGGACTCTCACACTATTATGTTAGATCCACTATGGACTGGACTCTCACTATTATGTTAGATCCACTATGGACTGGACTCTCACTATTATGTTAGATCCACTATGGTCTGGACTCTCACTATTATGTTAGATCCACTATGGACTGGACTCTCACTCTTATGTTAGATCCACTATGGACTGGACTCTCACTATTATGTTAGATCTACTATGGACTGGACTCTCACTATTATGTTAGATCCACTATGGACTGGACTCTCACTATTATGCTAGATCCACTATGGACTGGACTCTCACACTATTAACTAGATCCACTCGACGTCCATTGCATCGGTCGCCCAGGGGCGGGGTCCCCACATCTGCGGTTCCCTCCAAGGTTTCTCATTGTATCCCATTAGGTTGAGATTTTTAGGATGTCGTTTATATAAATAAACTTTGATTGATTGATTGATTGATACTGTTAGAGGGTGTGTTGCGTGGGATCTACTAGTGCAGACCGCCTTATTTAAATGAAGATTCTGCGTGCATACGGGGCTTTCACCACTTGATCATTCTCTGCACATTCATGTTGTCATGCTCCTACCTGTGGGGGCTGTGTTGAACCAGCAGGACACACATGGTGTATGATCTGGAACACCTTTTCTGAAACGCAATCTAGACAACAGAAACATATGCACACTGACACCTAATTCTGTCGGCCAGGCTGTGGATCGCATCAACAGCGCATTAGTAATGTCCATTTTTTTCTACCGTTTGTCCCTTTTGGGTTCGCGGGGGGGTGCTGGAGCCTATCTCAGCTGCATTCGGGCAGAAGGCGGTGTCGCATTAGTAATATATTTCTTAAATTTAAAAAAACGAGTGACATTAAAAAAACAAATGCCAGCAGACACCACAACGTATCAATAGAATTCATTATAATCTGCCCCATAAATTATAAAAATATAAAAGGAAATTGCTGAATAGAAATTGATGATAGAAATGTCAGCTTGAAGAGCTCTCTGACAGGTTTTAAATAAAACGCAAAAAAGTGCTCCCAAAACGGTGATGTGTGCTGATAAATCATATTGCGCGTGCTGGATAATAATAGTAGCATCTTCTCCTCCCAGTATTGTGGACGTTTTCACGATCCGCATATTTTTGGCGTAATAATGAAGACAGAGACGCAAAATGGTAATTTGCACGCCCTATTCTGCTCACTTAACAGACGCAATCCACTTTGCACACATTTGGTAGATCAGCTTTGTGTGTGCTATCAAGTTTGCATGGGCAAACCTTTAGTAAATAAAGCCCATAGTATCTTATTTGGTTTGGATGGTGAGAAGAGGTGACAAGATTGTCCGAAGCACACGTTTAGGGTAACTTTCAGTTTCATTCAGAAAAGACAATTGAGAGAGAACGTCCCAGACTTGGTAGGGCATGGTGTTCTCTCCAGTGCTGGTATTGCCTTTGATTGATTGATTGAGACTTGTATTAGTAGATTGCACAGTACAGTACATATTCCGTACAATTGACCACTAAATGGTAACACCCGAATAAGTTTTTCAACTTGTTTAAGTCGGGGTCCACGTTAATCAATTCATGGTACAAGCAGCTACTTTTTGTACTTACTCCATTTTGCAGGATAAATTCTTAATCTTCAATTATAGCCACCTCACCTTATTCAGACAAGTCATTAGAACAAACTAATCTGGGAGGACTTCACCCTTTAAGAGAAGAGATCCGAACAACGATGAGTTAATCTGATTTTGCAGGGCTAAAATCGTAGCTAAAACACATAAGCTAAATCGCTCAGCTACAAGCTTTTACAGCATTAAAGTTAAAGTTAAAGTACCAATGATTGTCACACACACACTGGGTGTGGTGAAATGTGTCCTCTGTATTTGACCCATCCCTTGATCACCCCCTGGGACGTGAGGGGAGCAGTGGGCAGCAGCGGTGCCGCATTCTTTATTTGTACTTTTATGTTAAAATACTCAACAGATGTTTACCTTATCCCAATAAACATCTGTTCAGTATTTTTAACCTAAAAGTGTTTGATTGTGAGGCATTAAAAGCCACAAAATGCAACGGGTCCATTAAGACCCACAAACGCTGGCTGAGTAACAACAATATGAACGTTGCACGGGAAATTTCTCTGCCAGTTTCTGCATCCCACAGGGATTCTTCTTTTGTGTTTCTGCACCTGCGGTTCCCACACAAGGTTGCAACATTGTTTGTCAACACTGTCTGCTCTCATTTTCTCGCACATTTCACCCTCTGACGTTCTGTGTACCTACTAGAGATGCGCGGATAGGCAATTATTTCATCCGCAACCGCATCAGAAAGTCGTCAACCATCCGCCATCCACCCGGTCTAACATTTAATCAGAACCGCACCCGCCCGCACCCGCCCGTTGTTATATATCTAATATAGACGATGCAAGGCATTAGTGAGGTTATAAAGCTTTTGCCTGTTAAAGAAAGGAGACTGATCCAATATAGCACAGACATTCAATGCGTGCCACGCTGTCACGGCCCAGTGCGCAATCATATGGGAGCCGCGCTGAGCGCACCTCCAAGCGCGTGGAGGTGCGATGTCCCTCGCACCCGCGGCGGCTCCACGCGGGCTCGCGCCCGAGGCTTCAGCGCGCACCGCGGCGGCCATCCTACTCGTCGCGGCCTAGCCCTCGCGGCTCTCGCTGCCGGCGACGGCCGGGTATGGGCCCGACGCTCCAGCGCCATCCATTTTCAGGGCTAGTTGATTCGGCAGGTGGGTTGTTACACACTCCTTAGCGGGTTCCGACTTCCATGTCCACCGTCCTGCTGTCTATATCAACCAGGGTGAGCCCCACCCCTTTCGTGAGCGCACTGCGCGCGGAGTGACCCCTGTTACGAGCCCCCGGCCACGGGGGTGGCGGGCGTGACGCCGGCCGCGGCGAAGGCGGACGAGGCGGGGTGGCGGTGCGGTGAGCGCGGTGGTGACCCTGGACGTGCGTCGGGCCCTTCTCGCGGATCGCCTCAGCTACGGCTCCCGGTGGGGCCCTCTCGGGGGAAGGGGCCTCGGTCCCGGACCCCGGCGAGGCGTCCCTTCTCCGCTCCCTAAAAGTGTCCATCTCTTTTTTTTTTCTTCTTCTGTTGTGGCATATGCTGCAGGTGCCTGCTCGTTTTTCGTATGTGGGTAACAACATTTAACTATGTATATATATTTCCGAACTGGTTCAACTGCCACCCGCCTGAATCTATTTAAAATCTAATTTTTTTTTATTTCAACCGCCCGACCCGACCCGCGGATAAAATCTAATTTTTTTTTATTTCAACCGCCCGATCCGCGGGTAAACCGCGGATAATCCGCGGACTCCGCGGTTGTGTCCGCAAACCGCGTATCTCTAGTACCTACACTCTGTCCTCCTCCTGTCTCGGCCTGCTGTGTGTGTGTGTGTGTGTGTGTGTGTGTGTGTGTGTGTGTGTGTGTGTGTGTGTGTGTGTGTGTGTGTGTGTGTGTGTGTGTGTGGTACACAGAACATCAATTTCCACGCTTCTATTAGCCCCGGGTCCAGTGGACCCGGACATCTTATATGTAATAGAAATGTGTAAGGGGGGGTGTATGGTGTGTGGTCATTAAATATGTATTCTGATATATGTTCTTCACAGAAAATGAGCCAAAGTCAGTGAGTCTCAGTTTGAAAAACTAATTCATTGTATCATTTTTCTTTTAATAAAAAATGAAAACGGGTCCCACAGACCCAAACGCCACACAAGGGTTGTGATATCAAATTATTGCTCTTATGCTAGAACGCTTCACCTTACTGTATTTACAGAGAGACAATAGGGCAGGGGTCGGCAACCCGCGGCTCCGGAGCCGCATGCGGCTCTTTGATCACTCTGATGCGGCTCAGCAGTTTACTTGCTGAACCCCCCAATTTTCCCGTGAGACTTCCGGATTTCAGTGCCTCTCGCAGAAAAGTCCCGGGATTAATGTTCACCGATTTTCACCCTTATGGCTATAATAAGGGCGTGCCATGATGGTACAACATTTGGCGCCCTCTGCAATCTGTATTAACAGCGTGCCAGCCCGACACTTGTTATACAATATACGTCTCCTGCTTGAACACGTACGTGACAGCAAGGCATACTTGGTCAGCAGCCACACAGGTTACACTGACGGTGGTCATATAAAACAACTTTAACACTCTTACTAATAATGCGCCACACTTTGAACCAAAACCAAACACGAACGACAAACACATTTCGGGAGAACATCTGCACCGTAACACAACATAAACACAACAGGACAAACACCCAGAATCCCATGCAGCCCTGACTCTTCCGGGCTACATTATACACCCCTGCTACCACCAAACCCCGCCCCCACCCCAACCCTGCTCCCTCACACATCAACCCCCCCCCCCCTCTCTCTGTGCGTCGGTTGAGGTGGGCGGGGTTTGGTGGGGGGGGGTGTATAATGTATCCCGGAAGAGTTAAGGCTGCATGGGATTCTGGGTATTTGTCGTGTTGTGTTTATGTTGTGTTACGGTGCAGATGTTCTCCCGAAATTTGTTTGTCATTCTTGTTTGGTGTGGGTTCACAGTGTGGCGCATTATTAGTAAGAGTGTTAAAGTTTTTTTTTTTTTCTACCGCCACCGTCAGTGTGACCTGTGTGGTTGTTGACCAAGTATGCCTTGCTGTCACCTACGTGAGCAAGCGGAAGTCCCATACAACGTGTGGCTGATCAGGCACGCTGGTTGTTGTGGGTGCTATATGCTGTACCATCACGGCACGCATGACGCTGACAAGCGCCATTCGTTTATAACCCGCGTGCCGCACCAGCTTTCAAATTCCACATAAAAGTGTGGGCAGCGTGTCTGAGACCCCTGGTTTATACATAGCACAAAGCAAAAAAAAAAATTGTATGCAGTGTTATTTCATTTACAATTTCAAAAAATGTTTGTTTTCTATAATTTGTGAAACTGGTCAAAATGGCTCTTTGACTGGTAAAGGTTGCCGACCCCTGCAATAGGGTGATAGCTCATCAATCAAAGATTTTAAGATAATAGAAAGTTAATGCATTTGTCCAAATTGTGTAGATCTGAAACTTTGTCCTTTGGTCATGGCCAACTTGATAAAACGCAAATAAAAACAATTACAAAGCACAACGGCTTCATTATACGAGTCGGTTATGTTTTACCAATTAAGTTTAGTGTTGTATCAATCAATAAATGTGTAAACATAAGTGCATCAAACTCTGTAGGCTTGAAGGTGGTAGCATTCATTTTCATGGCCAACATGGTGGTGAAACAAAACTAGACACATGACATCCAGAGCTCTGTATTAGAGCGAGTTATTTTGTGTGTGAGATATTAATTAGTCAAGGCATGCATTTAGCAAAAAACATCGAAAATATAGAACTAAATGCAAGCAATACTTGCAACATTTAGGTATATTACCGTATTTTCCGGACTATAATCATTTTTTTTCCTCAAAACTTGACAGTGCACTTTATAACCCGGTGCGCTTAATGTAAGGAATAATTCTGGTTTTGCTTACCAACCTCGAAGCTATTTTATTTGGTACATGGTGTAATGATAAGTGTGACCAGTAGATGGCAGTCACACATAAGAGATACATTTCGACTGCGATATAATGGCGGTCACACGCAAGAGGTAGGTGTAGACTGCAATACGACTCAAGTAAACAACACCAACATTTCATATGTTCCATTGAAAATATAGAACATTACACAGGGCGCTCAAAAATCTATCAAAATGTTTTAGTAGGACTTTGGTAAGCTATGAAGTCGCACCACTTGATGGATTGTACTGTGCTTCAACATAGGAGTATTATTATGGGGTATGTATAAGGTAAGACATATTATCTGGCGTTTTGTTTCGCATTATTATGAAAAAGCAACTTTTCTTACCTTCTGGGATCTGCATAAGTCCTGAAAAATTGCACGCATCTGCCTTTGTAGTCCGTGGCGACACCGTAGTCGATAAGCTTCTTCTTGTTCTCTATCTTCTTGTTATGGGACATTCATTATCCGCTGTTGCCATTTCTAATATAAAGTAGTGTAAAGTTCTTACTAGGGATGTCCGATAAATGCGTTATAATGTAATATCGGAAATTATCGGTATTGTTTTTTTTATTGTTTTTTATTAAATCAACATAAAAAAACAAGATACACTTACAATTATTGATTGCACCAACCCAAAAAACTTTCCTCCCCTATTTACACTCATTCACACAAAAGGGTTGTTTCTTTCTGTTATTAATATTCTGGTTCCTACATTATATATCAATATATATCAATACAGTCTGCAGGGATACAGTCCGTAAGCACACATGATTGTGCGTGCTGCTGGTCCACTAATAGTACTAACTTTTAACAGTTAATTTTACTAATTTTCATTAATTACTAGTTTCTATGTAACTGTTTTTATATTGTTTTACTTTCTTTTTTATTCAAGATTTTTTTATTTATTTATTCATCTTATTATTATTTTTTATTTTTTTAAGTACCTTATCTTCACCATACCTGGTTGTCCAAATTAGGCATAATAATGTGCTAATTCCACGACTGCATATATCGGTTGATATCGGTATCGGTAATTAAAGAGTTGGACAATATCGGAATATCGGATATCGGCAAAAAGCCATTATCGGACATCCCTAGTTCTTAATTATATCTGTCAGTAAACTCGCCATGAAAGCGCTAAAACATACCGGTGTAGTGAGTTTACATTATTCACCCAAGGAACTTTAGTTATTAGAGAGTTTCGGTGGGACGGTTTTTCACGGGAAACATTTCCGGCCTTGTTGTTGTTGTTTCCGGATGAGGAGATGCTGCTCCGTTATTGATTGAAGTAAAGTCTGAATGTCATTAAAACAGTTAGCGCCATCTTTTGACACTTCTTCCACTCCCGTCCTTGCACGCTACACCGCTACAACAAAGATGACGGGAAGAAGATGCTGTTGGAGGTGAGCCACGTAAATAAGACCGCCCACAAAACGGCGCATCAGACAGCGACTTGAAGATGATGTGTAAAACATCATCTATGCAACATTTTGACCAAAGAACCACCATCACATGTTATGTAGACCACAAGGAAGGGTTTTACATTTAGAAAAAAATAA
Source organism: Nerophis lumbriciformis (assembly GCF_033978685.3). Classification (NCBI taxonomy): domain Eukaryota; kingdom Metazoa; phylum Chordata; class Actinopteri; order Syngnathiformes; family Syngnathidae; genus Nerophis; species Nerophis lumbriciformis. The sequence continues at coordinate 38,173,373 of NC_084564.2, read as the reverse complement.
TAATATATATATATGTTACCGTATTTTTCGGACTATAAGTCGCAGTTTTTTTTCATAGTTTCCAGTGCGACTTATATATGTTTTTTTTTCTTTTTTACTATGCATTTTCGGCAGGTGCGACTTATACTCCAGTGCGACTTATACTCCGGTGCGACTTATACTCCGAAAAATACGGTACTCCTTTCATGTGGACCTATAATCCGGTACGCTTTATATATATAAAAAAAATTGGCGGTGTGCCTTATAATCTGGTGCACCCTTTGGTCCGGAAAATGCAGTATATTAGATTTTTTTGGTACTTGCTGTTCACCATACTTGCCAACCTTGACACCTCCGATTTCGGGAGGTGGGGGGGGCGTGGTCGGGGTGGGACGGGGGCGTGGGTGGGGGCGTGGCTAAAAGAGGAGGAGTATATTTACAGCTAGAATTCACCAAGTCAAGTATTTCATATGTATATATATATATATATATATATATATATATATATATATATATATATATATATATATATATATATATATATAAGAAATACTTGACGTTCAGTGAATTATATATATATATATATATATATATATAAATATATATATATATATATATATTTATATATATATTTATTTTATTATATATATATATTTATATATATATATATATATATATTTATATATATATATATATATATATATATATATATATATATATATATATATATAAAATAAATACTTGAATTTCAGTGTTCATTTATTTACACATATACACACATAACACTCATCTACTCATTGTTGAGTTAAGGGTTGAATTGTCCATCCTTGTTCTATTCTTTGTCACTATTTTTCGAACCATGCTGAACACCCTCTCTGATGATGCATTGCTGTGTGGCACGCACAAAAGTGCTTTCATCAAATGCACTAGATGGCAGCATTGTCCTGTTTAAGAGTGTCACAACATTGCTGTTTACGGCAGACGAACTGCTTTACGGTATACAAAAAAAGTGACTGCTGTTGTTGTGTGTTGTTGCCACGCTGGGAGGACGTTAATGAAACTGCCTAACAATAAACCCACATAAGAAACCAAGAACTCGCCCTCCATCATTCTATAGTTATAACGTGATTGGGCAGGTACGCTTTTTTATATTGTGGAGGACCTGAGTCCGCCTGAATTTCGGGAGATTTTCGGGAGAAAATTTGTCCCGGGAGGTTTTCGGGAGAGGCGCTGAATTTCGGGAGTCTCCCGGAAAATCCGGGAGGGTTGGCAAGTATGCTGTTCACTAACAGGAAGCTGAACACCAAAATTCACCAGTGAACATTTTTACAGTTTTTACAGTTGTCATACAGTACGCCTCTCTAAGACTCTTCCAGTCTCTGTTTTTCTATTGCAACCGCACAACTCAGTAAGACTTTGCTCAGTGGCCACTTGTCTCTGGGAACATCCTGTTTGAAGCCTCCCAATGGTGAGGCACGCTGGTACCTCACCTTAAAGAGTGCCCCGGACTCAAGGATGTTTTGAGATAAGAGCTGTCTCTCCGCTAATTGTTTTTACTTTAAGTAGCAAGTAAAAATCTGAGTAACAAACATCCCTGACATTAGCTGGCGTAGAGAATGCCACAGTGGACGCCGTAAGATCCGACCAAAACATCTGGTCTTACTTTGCAAGCATGGGAAGGAAGAACGTGAGCATGAAGGACAAGCAGACATAGCTTGCAAAATGTCTATTTATAAATGCTATGGTGCTTTATATGAAAATTGATAGCAAAACAATCAGTAGCGGATAGCCCATAAATGTTGCCTTTGTTGTTGTTTTTATTTTGCACTAAAAATAAATAATTGACCATGAATTCCAAAGAATCCAATCCAAAGAAATTGTATCCTTCAAGCCATGATTGAAATGTTTTTCTCTCACACACCGTACTGAACACTCTCATACACTACTGAAACACTCTCATAAACACTACTAAAACATTCTTATACACACTACTGAAATGCTCTCACATAAACAACTGAAATATTTTTCTCTCACCCACACTACTGAAGCACTCTCATACACGCTACCAAAACACTCTTATACACACTACTGAAATGCTCTCACATAAACAAATGAAATGTTTTTCTCTCACACACGCCACTGAAACACTCTCACACACACTACTGAAACACTCTCATTCCCACTACTGAAACACTCTCATTCACACTACTGAAACAGTCTCATAGACACTACTGAAATGTTCTCACATAAACAACTAAATTGTTTTTCTCTCACGCACACTACTGAAGCACTCTTATGCACACTACTCAAATGCTCTCACATAAACAACTGAAATATCTTTCTCTCACACACTACTGAAACACTTTTATGCACACTACTGAAACACTCTTATACACACTACTGAAATGCTCTCACATCAACAACTGAAATGTTTTTCTCTCACACACACTACTGAAACACTCTTATGCACACTACTGAAACACTCTCATTCCCACTACTGAAACACTCTCATGCACACTACTGAAATGTTCTCACATAAACAACTAAATTGTTTTTCTCTCACGCACACTACTGAAGCACTCTTATGCACACTACTCAAATGCTCTCACATAAACAACTGAAATATCTTTTTCTCACACACTACTGAAACACTTTTATGCACACTACTGAAACACTCTTATACACACTACTGAAATGCTCTCACATCAACAACTGAAATGTTTTTCTCTCACACACACTACTGAAACACTCTTATGCACACGACTAAAACACTCTTATACACACTACTGAAACACTCTCATACACACTACTGAAACACTTTCATACACATTACTGAAACACTTTCATACACATTACTGAAACACTCGTATACACAGTATTGTACACATACACAACTACTGAAATGTTCTCACATAAACAACTGAAATGTTTTTCTCTCACACACACTACTGAAGCACTCTCATACACACTACCAAAACCCTCTTATACACACTACTGAAATGCTCTCACATAAACAAATGAAATGTTTTTCTCTCACACACACACCACGGAAACACTCTCACACACTACTGAAACACTCTCATCCCCACTACTGAAACACTCTCATACACACTACTGAAATGCTCTCACATAAAAAACAAAATTGTTTTTCTCTCACGCGCACTACTGAAGCACTCTTATGCACACTACTCAAATGCTCTCACATAAACAACTGAAATATTTTTCTCTCACACACTACTGAAACACTCTTATGCACACTACTGAAATGCTCTCATATAAACAACTAAATTGTTTTTCTCTCACGCACACTACTGAAGCACTTTTATGCACACTACTCAAATGCTCTCACATAAACAGCTGAAATATTTTTCTCTCACACACTACTGAAACACTCTTATGCACACTACTGAAACACTCTTATACACACTACTGAAATGCTCTCACATCAACAACTGAAATGTTTTTCTCTCACACACACTACTGAAACACTCTTATGCACACTACTGAAACACTCTCATACACACTACTGAAACACTCTTATACACATTATTGTATACATACACACTACTGAAATGTTATCAAATAAACAACTGAAATGTTTTTCTCTCACACAAACTACTGAAGCACTCTCATACACACTACCAAAACACTCTTATACACTACTGAAATGCTCTCACATAAACAAATGAAATGTTTTTCTCTCACACACACACCACTGAAACACTCTCATTCCCACTACTGAAACACTCTCATAAACACTACTGAAATGCTTTCACATAAACAACTAAATAGTTTTTCTCTCATGCACACTACTGAAGCACTCTTATACACACTACTCAAATGCTCTCACATAAACAACTGAAATGTTTTTCTGTCACACAAACTACTGAAACACTCTCATAAACACTACTAAAACACTCTTATACACACTACTGTAATTCTCTCACATAAACAACTGAAATGTTTTTCTCTCACACATACTACTGAAACACTCACACACTACTGAAATGCTCTCACAAACAACTGAAATGTTTTTCTCTCACACACTACAGAAACACTCTTATGCACACTACTGAAACACTCTTATACACACTACTGAAACACTCTCGTACACACTACTGAAACACTTTCATACACACTACTGAAACACTTTCATACACACTACTGAAACACTCTTATACACAGTATTGTACACATACACACTACTGAAATGTTGTCACATAAACAACTGAAATATTTTTCTCTCACACACACTACTGAAGCACTCTCATACACACTACCAAAACACTCTTATACACACTATAAATAATGATAAATGGGTTGTACTTGTATAGCGCTTTTCTACCTTCAAGGTACTCAAAGCGCTTTGACACTACTTCCACATTTACCCATTCACACACACATTCACACACTGATGGAGGGAGCTGCCATGCAAGGCGCTAACCAGCACCCATCAGGAGCAAGGGTGAAGTGTCTTGCTCACAACGGACATGACGAGGTTGGTACTAGGTGGGGATTGAACAAGGGACCCTCGGGTCGCGCACGGCCATTCTTCCACTGCGCCACGCCGTCACTACTGAAATGCTCTCACATAAACAAATGAAATGTTTTTCTCTCACACACGCCACTGAAACACTCTCACACACACTACTGAAACACTCTCATTCCCACTACTGAAACACTTCTGCCTCCATTTACCTGTTCAGTTCAGTTGTGTGTTGGGTCATTGTTATTGTATTTGAAAACATTTGTGGAAAAATTGTGGGGGTAATATAAAAATAAAACAATTCTACAAAAATTCTAAAAAAAAGTTTGATCTGCTAAAAATTTCCCGACACCCTGGAGTACCTCTTCCGATCCCTAGGGGTAATAAACCCCCTGTAGAAGACCTCCGCTGGAGAAAGTTTCACCCGCACATTTTAGAAAAACGATGTGGGAACGTTGAAGCGTGACAATCTACGTATTTCCTGTTGGATTGTGTCAAAACAGCACAAAAGGCTGCTAATTGCACAATCTATTCGGCGGGCCTGTGGTGTCAGTCCTCATTCCATGGATGAGCAGATAGCATTTAGAACTTCACTTCCAGTGCACACTCCCCCCCCTCTACAGACCAACCCCCCCGTTCCCTCCATCCCCTCCATCCCCCTCATCCGTCGCGACATACAGATTGAATTCCACACATCAAATTTATTTCAGATGTTATTATCCGTGGCAGCCTGCCAGTTCTGCCTGCCACTCATAGGCACAATGTCTCCCACAAGGTGTTTGCAACATTACCCCGCCTCCCCCCAAGGCAGCCTGCTTTACTTTCTAACGGCATAAGCACTGCTGGGCACCGAACTAAACACAAACTTAATAAGTTATGCTATGCACATTTTGTCTTCTTTGCTTTCATCTGGATTTCTAGTCTGATGATTGGTTCTGTTCTCCTGGAAAACTTTGTTGTTTTTTTTGCTGTGTTGCTGGTAAGAATAGAATAGAACGGGGCCTTGCGTCTCTGTCTGCCCCAGCAGGATGAATAATGGATGGGAATGGATCAGATGACTGAACTGCTTCATCTGGCTCCTCAGTCGTAATGGCCCACAATAGATTATCACAGATTGTGTGTGTGTGTGTGTGTGTGTGTGTGTGTGTGTGTGTGTGTGTGTGTGTGTGTGTGTGTGTGTGTGTGTGTGTGTGTGTGTGTGTGTGTGTGTGTGTGTGTGTGTGTGTGTGTGTGTTGTCTTGCAAACAACAAAGTGGTTCATTTTGGTATTTAAAGGGGAACATTATCACCAGACCTATGTAAGCGTCAATATATACCTTGATGTTGCAGAAAAAAAGACCATATATTTTTTTTACCGATTTCCGAACTCTAAATGGGTGAATTTTGGCGAATTAAACGCCTTTCTATTATTCGCTCTCGGAGCGATGACGTCACATCGGGAAGCAATCCGCCATTTTCTCACTTTCGTCGGTGTGTTGTCGGAGGGTGTAACAACACGAACAGGGACGGATTCAAGTTGCACCAGTGGCCCAAAGATGCGAAAGTGGCAAGAAATTGGACGAAATTTGTTCAAAATACGAGGGTGTGGGGAAAGCCGACGAAATGGTCAGTCGTTTGTTCCGCACACTTTACCGACGAAAGCTATGCTACGACAGAGATGGCAAGAATGTGTGCTGACATCAACTCCAAAACTGGACGGATCAGCTTTCAGGAAAAAAGAGCGGATGAGGGTATGTCTACGGAATATATTAATTAATGAAAACTTTATTCATTACTCGCGGTTTTACGTAAATTATTATACATAAACTGTGTTTACCAATATCCATCCATCCATCCATCTTCTTCCGCTTATCCGAGGTCGGGTCACGGGGGCAGCAGCCTAAGCAGGGAAGCCCAGACTTCCCTCTCCCCAGCCACTTCGTCCAGCTCTTCCTGTGGGACCCCGAGGCGTTCCCAGGCCAGCCGGGAGACATAGTCTTCCCAACGTGTCCTGGGTCTTCCCCGCGGCCTCCTACCGGTCGGACGTGCCCTAAACACCTCCCTAGGGAGGCGCTCGGGTGGCATCCTGACCAGATGCCCGAACCACCTCATCTGGCTCCTCTCGATGTGGAGGAGCAGCGGCTTTACTTTGAGCTCCCCCCCGAATGGCAGCATCCGCATTACTGAAGACGCCGCATCGATCCGCCTGTCGATCTCACGATCCACTCTTCCCTCACTCGTGAACAAGACTCCGAGGTACTTGAACTCCTCCACTTGGGGCAAGATCTCCTCCCCAACCCGGAGATGGCACTCCACCCTTTTCCGGGCGAGAACCAAGGACTCGGACTTGGAGGTGCTGATTCTCATCCCAGGTCGCTTCACACTCGGCTGCGAACCGATCCAGCGAGAGCTGAAGATCCTGGCCAGATGAAGCCATCAGGACCACATCATCTGCAAAAAGCAGAGACCTAATCCTGCAGCCACCAAACCGGATCCCCTCAACGCCTTGACTGCGCCTAGAAATTCTGTCCATAAAAGTTATGAACAGAATCGGTGACAAAGGGCAGCCTTGGCGGAGTCCAACCCTCACTGGAAACGTGTCCGACTTACTGCCGGCAATGCGGACCAAGCTCTAGCACTGAGCATACTGCCACAATCAGACAGTCCGATACCCCATACTCTCTGAGCACTCCCCACAGGACTTCCCGAGGGACACGGTCTAATGCCTTCTCCAAGTCCACAAAACACATGTAGACTGGTTGGGCAAACTCCCATGCACCCTCAAGGACCCTGCCGAGAGTATAGAGCTGGTCCACAGTTCCACGACCAGGACGAACACCACACTGTTCCTCCTGAATCCGAGGTTCGACTATCCGGCGTAGCCTCCTCTCCAGTTCACCTGAATAGACCTTACCGGGAAGGCTGAGGAGTGTGATCCCACGATAGTTAGAACCAATAATTTAGCTTAAAAACATTTATTTTTTTCAATCATTCGAGTACATTCGGGTAGTCTTGTGTAATGCAGTATTTTGTGTCTATTTAGGTATGGTTAACCTGAGTGCTGAAATCGTGGAAAAATATTGAATGAATTGGGCTGTCTGCACTCTCAAAGTGCATGTTGTTGCCAAATGTATTTCATATGCTGTAAACCTAGTTCATAGTTGTTAGTTTCCTTTAATGCCAAACAAACACATACCAATCGTTGGTTAGAAGGCGATCGCCGAATTCGTCCTCGCTTTCTCCCGTGTCGCTGGCTGTCGTGTCGTTTTTGTCGGTTTCGCTTGCATACGGTTCAAACCGATATGGCTCAATAGCTTCAGTTTCTTCTTCAATTTCGTTTTCGCTACCTGCCTCCACACTACAACCATCCGTTTTAATACATGCGTAATCTGTTGAATCGCTTAAGCCGCTGAAATCCGAGTCTGAATCCGAGCTAATGTCGCTATAGCTTGCTGTTCTTTCCGCCATGTTTGTTTGTGTTGGCTTCACTATGTGACGTCACAGGAAAATATAACGATGGTTAAAATCAGGCACTTTGAAGCTTTTTTTAGGGATATTGCGTGATGGGTAAAATTTTGAAAAAAACTTCAAAAAATATAATAAGCCACTGGGAACTGATTTTTAATGGTTTTAACCCTTCTGAAATTGTGATAATGTTCCCCTTTAATAAAAAAATACATACATATAACATAAGGCAGTATAGTCACATAGAGAATATGGGCGGTGGAACTCCAGCAGGCATCCATCTGCATGTTCTTTTTCAATTAGTGTGAAAACGGGTAATAAAAGATTTCCCTCGCCCGGGTCCCTTTCTTGGTTTAATGTTTGATTAGAAATGCAATGGTTTTAAATTATGATTTCCTCTCCCCCTCGGTAGGAAATCAATCAAATTAGCGGGAATTGAATTATTTCAGATGGTAATCTATTTAGGCAAAAAACCATCCACCATGAAAATGTTTTCCTCCTGCGCCATCTTGCCGATGCAAGATGGCGCCAGTATGTGCTTTGGCCTGCCGTCTCTCGCTGTCAGCTCTGTTCGTTTTTGTGTTTTTTGCGTCTATTTTCGTCTCTGTCAGCTCACTGCTTGTGTATGACCGCCAAACACTGTTGGATCTTTGCCCCTCTCCCACTGATATGATCAACTTCGACGTTGGTTTTTCGACGTCCCAGTCAGCTTTTTCACCTGGCCGGATTCCTGCCTTCCTTTCCCGCCCCCTGGCTCCTCTCCCCCGGCGGAAGCGTCTCCGGCGCCGCGGTAAACGTGGCGGCCAGCTGGTGAAAGTTAGGGCACTCCTGGCCCGGCTTCCCGTGGCTCCCCGAAGGATGAATGGTGCGGTATCCGGTCTCCTCCTGCACCCACGCTCGCTCGATCCGATCGGCTCCTGGCTGGTTCCTATCGTTGGTTTGGAGGAAGAAGCTTGCCGTCGTCGCTCCTGCTGTCCCCGCCCCCGGAGGCGCGGGGTGGATCACCGCCACCTGCGGGCTGTGTGTCGGGCCCCACCCGGATTAATTGCGGCCTTGGACGTGCTGGCCCCCGCCAGGTTCGGTCTTGTGAACGCAAGATCTTTGACAAACAAAACTTTTATCCTGAAGGATTTCTTCACTTCCCGCGGACTGGACTTCCTCTGTGTGACGGAGACATGGCTGAGAGCCGGTGAGTCCGCCCCTCTTAATGAACTTCTGCCTTCGGAGTGTTCCTACTTTAATTCCCCACGGCCGTCCGGTCGAAAAGGAGGAGGATTAGCAGTCGTTTTTAAAAATGACTTTAAATGCCGTCAGATCCGCCTACAATCCTCCTTTTCAAGCTTCGAACTGTGCATGTTTGAACTGGGTCTTTCTGATGTCGTCCTGTGTGCCGTCATCTATCGACCACCCAAGTACCACAAAGACTTTATAACTGACTTTTCTGAATTTCTGGCTGAAATCCTGCCCAAATATGATCGTGTCCTTATTGTGGGTGATTTTAATATTCACACCTGCTGCCCAGATGAGCCGCTTTCCAGGAGCTTCCTGAATATAATCGACTCATTTAACTTTGTACAGTCTGTGTGTGGTTCTACACATGAACGCGGGCATACACTCGATTTAGTGCTCTCGTATGGTTTGTGTGTTTTTAATTTGGACATTTGCGACGCTGTGTTCTCTGATCACATGCCGATCCTGTTTGATATTGCCACGCAGTGTCCAGTTAAATTGTGCGCACCGCCCCAACGCTCTCGCATGTTTAATTCTTCGTCTCCTGCTCGGTTCTCCTCTATTTTTTTTGACTCTTTGTGATGATAATTCTGCAGCATCTGTGTGTCTGAATACTGAAGAGTTGGTTTCTGGGTTCAACTCTATCTGTTCACAAACACTGGACACGATCGCGCCTTTCAAATGCCGCCGCGCTAAAACCACGCCTCAACCCTGGTTGAATGACGTCACTCGGGCTGCCAGGCGCGTATGTAGAAGAGCAGAGAGAAAATGGAAAAAAGACAGGCTGCATGTGTCCTTTGCCATTTTTAAAGAAAGCCTGTTTTCCTTTCAGATGACTGTAAAAGCAGAAATGAATATATATCTATCTCAGATTATATCTTCTAACTGTAACAACCCCAGAGTTCTGTTTAAAACTATTAACACTGTCATTGATGCTCCCAAATCTGCTGGTTTTGATGCTTCTTTTGAATTCTGTGAAAATTGTCTCCATTTTTTCACTGACAAAATTGTGTCAACTAGAGCCAGTCTATCTCAGCCTTCATATGACCCTTCTGTTCCCCTGCATTTCTCTTCTGTTTTCCATCAGTTTGAGCCGGTGTCCTTTTCTTTTTTAAGTGACACAGTTAGTCGTATGAAGCCCTCTGGTTCTCCTGCAGATGCCCTCCCACCTCGCCTGTTTAAGGAGGTACTTGCTACTATTGGATCAAGTGTCCTTAACATTATCAATAGTAGCCTCTCTTCTGGAATAGTTCCAGTAGAGTTTAAACATGCAGTGGTACGACCTCTACTTAAAAAACCCAGCCTCGACCCCTCTCTCCTCTCTAACTTCAGACCTATCTCTAATCTTCCATACATTTCCAAAATATTAGAGAAGGTTGTCTACAGTCAGTTGCTGCCCTTCTTAGAGGATAATGGTATCACTGAGCTGTTCCAGTCCGGTTTTAAAGCCCTCCACAGCACAGAGTCAGCGCTTCTAAAAGTTTTTAACGATATCCTCCTGTCCACTGATTCTGGTAAATATGTTGTCCTGGTGCTTTTAGATCTGTCTGCTGCGTTCGACACCGTCGACCACGCCACCTTAATCACTCGTCTTGAGAACTGTGTGGGCATTAAGGGCGCCGCCCTCAACTGGTTCCGGTCGTACCTAACCGACAGGAGTTTTTGTGTAAAAGTAGACAGTTTTATGTCGTCCACAGCTCCTTTACCACATGGGGTCCCCCAGGGTTCAATCCTTGCCCCAATTTTATTTGCGCTTTACCTTCTCCCCCTTGGTTCTATTTTTAGGAAGTACAGTATTGCATTTCATTTTTATGCCGATGATTGCCAGATTTATTTTCCCATGGCACAAAATAACACGGTTCAAAGTCTTATTGACTGCCTGCACGACATCAAAGTCTGGCTTTCAGCTAACTTCCTGAGCCTAAATGAAGACAAAACAGAAGTTATGTTGTTCGGTCCAAGTCGCTCTCCCTCCCCCAACGTTGACCTCGGCACTCTGACCCCGTATCTCAGCGACTCTGTCACAAACCTGGGGGTAAAGTTTGACTCAGATTTTAAATTCGAAAAACAAATCAGCAGCGTCGTTCAAAAAAGCTTTTATCAATTACGCCAAATAGCGAAAGTGAAACCGCTTTTATCAAGACATGATCTTGAGAAATTAATCCACGCTTTTATCTCGACTCGTCTTGATTACTGTAATGCCCTGTATGTTGGCATTAGCCAGGCCTCCCTCGCCCGCCTGCAGCTCGTACAGAACTCTGCTGCTCGTCTGCTAACACAGACCCGCAGACGTGAGCACATCACCCCTATTTTAGCGTCCCTTCACTGGCTCCCTGTGCGTTACCGAATACATTTTAAACTCCTTTTATTTGTTTTTAAATGTCTAAACAACCTCGCGCCAACCTATCTCTCCGACCTCCTTCAGCCTTACTGCCCCACCCGATCCTTAAGATCAGCCGATCAGCTGCTGTTGACGGTCCCTGACACAAGGCTGAAGCTTAGAGGTGACAGAGCTTTCGCCGTTGCTGCTCCCAAGCTCTGGAACGACCTACCCCTGAGTGTTAGACAAGCCTCCTCTCTTCCTGTTTTTAAATCTCTCTTAAAAACATACTTTTATTCCATGGCTTTTAACACTGAGTGATATCCATCCTGCAATGGCGCCCCATAATACACCTGCTGTGATCCTGTTTTTATGTTTTTATGTTTTTATTAATTCTATTTTAATTATTTATTTTTTATCATGTTCTGTTTGTGTTGTGTTGTGTTTGCTCGGTACTCGTTTTATCTTTTAACCTGCTCATTGTACAGCACTTTGGCTACCCCTGTGGTAAATTTTAAATGTGCTTTATAAATAAAGTTGATTTGATTTGATTTGATTTGCTGTGAAAGGGAGAATAATTGAGTCAGACCCTCGGAAGTGACCGTATTCACATATAAATAACTGCACTTATACACAACAAAGTGTACACCCCTCACATTGCAGCCTTCCTTTTTATTATAGTACAGTCATGGTCAAAAGTTTACATACACTTGTAAAGAACATAATGTCATGGCTGTCTTGAGTTTCCAATTATTTCTATTTTTGTGTGATAGAGTGATTGGAGCACATACTTGTTGGTCACAAAAAACATTCTAGAAGTTTGGTTCTTTTATGAATTTATTATGGGTCTACTGAAAATGTGAGCAAATGTGCTGGGTCAAAAGTATACATACAGCAATGTTAATATTTGCTTACATGTCCCTTGGCAAGTTTCACTGCAATAAGGCGCTTTTGGTAGCCATCCACAAGCTTCTGCTTGAATTTTTGACCACTCCTCTTGACAAAATTGGTGCAGTTCAGGTAAATGTGTTGGTTTTCTGACATGGACTTGTTTCTTCAGCATTGTCCACACGTTTAAGTCAGGACTTTGGGAAGGCCATTCTAAAACCTTCATTCTAGCCTGATTTAGCCATTCCTTTACCACTTTTGACGTGTGTTTGGGGTCATTGTCCCATATATATACACGCACGCACACACACACATATATATATATATATATATAAACTGTGACAATCTGCTGTACAATATGTGTGTGTTTGTGCCCTTTTTTTTTTAGGAACAATAGAACAGAAACTCACAATAATGTCTGATTAAAAGCTAAAAACTTTATGACAGACCGCCTTAAAAAATGGAATTTTAAATTTTTTTTACTGAATGAGACACCCAGAATGTACAAACCCCGTTTCCATATGAGTTGGGAAATTGTGTTAGATGTAAATATAAACGGAATACAATGATTTGCAAATCCTTTTCAACCCATATTCAGTTGAATATGCTACAAAGACAACATATTTGATGTTCAAACTGATAAACATTTTTTTTTTTGTGCAAATAATCATTAACTTTAGAATTTGATGCCAGCAACACGTGACAAAGAAGTTGGGAAAGGTGGCAAAAAATACTGATAAAGTTGAGGAATGCTCATCAAACACTTATTTGGAACATCCCACAGGTGTGCAGGCTAATTGGGAACAGGTGGGTGCCATGATTGGGTATAAAAGTAGATTCCATGAAATGCTCAGTCATTCACAAACAAGGATGGGGCGAGGGTCACCACTTTGTCAACAAATGCGTGAGCAAATTGTTGAACAGTTTAACAAAAACCTTTCTCAAGCAGCTATTGCAAGGAATGTAGGAATTTCACCATCTACGGTCCGTAATATCATCAAAGGGTTCAGAGAATCTGGAGAAATC